>NC_081518.1:42074541-42364541 GCF_030273125.1 Centropristis striata | reverse complement strand
GACATGCCCAGATGCTCATATCTGACATTAAATGCTGAAAAGCTTTTAAAGTTCCAGTTCAGCATTGATGGATTGCAGGTCACGGCAGAATCAGGGTACAAGCCTGTCTCCGACCATTTTCAATCTCAGGCGAAGTTGGCAGCCTCTCCTGATGCCTGCAGTGCATTTGGGTTCGGATGCAAATCTGCCAAACCGTTCTGTGTTACAAAACATAGTGAAGGCACTGTTCTTCCAAAACAAATGATGACAGGTTTTAAGAGTTTCTGGCAATGACAGATGGTGAAAGGAGTGAAAAGTCTATTTAAAAAAACCCACTTCCATCATGTTTATCTTCTGCAAAGCCAGACAGAGGGAGAGAAGACAGTATAACAAGAAATAATACCACAAACAATGTCATTGTTTGCCTGGTCCAGACCCTTGAACGCATCCACTCCACAGAGTTAACTGCTTCGACTGGAACTATGACATCAGACAGCAGTTTCTGGCTTGAAATGAAATTGATCCAATCAGCATCATTGGTGGAACTTACACAGTCATCAAGCTGTTTCAAATGCTGTCAGGCTGAGCAACACTGGTGACCGCTGAAGATAAACTCTGCTATCCAGCCTGGTCTTAATCAATTTTATATTGACGGCATGTCTTCTCAGGATCACCCGACATTGTCTTTTTTATTTTTTATTTTGCTCGGCTATGATCTTAAAGCCCCAGCAAAACGTACACACATTATGACTTAGCATCATCATCTCTTTAACGGGTACCAGATCTGTTAGTAAGTCCAACTCCAAAATGCAATATAAGCTGACCCACCCTACACTGTAAAAAATAATCTGTTTAATTTACGGTAAAATACCGGCAGCTGTGGTTGCCAGAACTTCACCGTAAAAATTACAGTGAGTGGATTTTCTATTCTAAATTTAAATGTAAATATCAGTAAAAACTGTAATTTAGTCTGAATAATCCTGTTATTTTTCGGGTAATTGTGTCATTCATTCATACATCATGGTATTTCTCCATAAATTTTGCATGAAAATGTTATATTTTACAGCAAAACTGTGTTTCTTCCATTTTATGACAGAAAAAAAAGGTATACGTTTTGTGCTATTCTTTGATTTACGGTAATTAAAAGTGTCTAATACAGTGATATACAATTTTTCATTTTATGCCCTATTTCTGATGTATTTGACAGTGTATTACTGTTATTTCTACAAACCTTTTTTACAGTGTACAACTGAACATAATACATAATATGACCTAACTTTGGGGCCTTTTCTACATTTCCAGTGTGCATTTTCAGACTTGTTTTTGGATGAGGGGCCATCAGGCAAATAGCCTTGCAGTCTAATGGCAAATTTTTCAGAAAAAAAGAGCCAATCGGAACAATGGGCAGTCCCTGTTTGAACTTCAACTGATACTTTCTGTTATTCTATTTTTACTTCAATTTTCCTTCAACTTCTCACAGTGCATTAACCTCAAGTACAACTTTATTTCCTTGAATGTCTTCCACTTCAGCTTTCACTATTGCTATAAATAAGACTGAACATGTTAAAGGCATCAAACATGTTTCACACAATTTGTTTCAAGTGCACGTCCTCTACAGAAAGCATACATTATATGCTTTAAAATCCAACATGCTGCATTTGACACCTTTAACTACCCTTTCATCTTAACAAAGTCTGCACAGCTGAGCTGTTGAGCTGTCTCATCTACTGGTACCAAAGTAAGAGTAACAGCATTTTCCATCCCTCTCTGTGCTCACAGCAGATCATACAGTAACTCTGTAGCAGCCATTGAACCAGAAAACTGTGCCAGTAAAAGCCAGCAATTCCACAGCACATTTGACAGTATCTGAAGCTGAGAATTGGGATTTCTACAAACTGCAGTTGGCAAATCATTGGTGAAAGACTTGGGAGTCACGTAGGCGCAGACAATCTATCTTTCTGTTGAAGCAAATGAAAAGAACAATTGGAGATGCCTCTGAGTAGTTGCAGTGAAAGCAGTGCGACTTTAACATTTTTGATGTTTCTTAATTAAGCATTTACATAAAAGACACAAAAGCAATAAAACAAAATTGTGCACTGAAGAGAGTAAAGGGGGGAAACAAGCAAGCTGTTAGGGAGCTAATAAAAGTCTGATGCAACCACAGAGGATGATGAGCTGAACTTTGTGTGTGCATCTGTGTCTTATTTATGTATGTTTGCAAGACATAAAAACTAAATGCAATGACATGCACCCATAGTCTCACAGGAATCCGTGAAATAGCCACGGATTCGCTTCACTCGAAATCCGTGGAATAGCCACGGAATCACTCAAATTTCCGTGAAACTGACACGGATTTCGCTACAATGCAAGTTAATATTTTTTCCTATTGGTTTGTTCCAAGTCACGTGACTTTCAAGGTCCCGGCGGTCAGAACAAAAAACATGGCGGCCGTTCTCTCATTTTTAGTGAAAAAAATCTATATTTTGACTTAGTTTCTGCATAAAAATGGATTTTGATCACATTTCTAGCGAGAAATATATGTTTTATTTTCTAAATATTCACTCGGTGAATGTACATCACTTTGTATGTTGGAATAGCCACGGGATATGACTGTCATTAACTTGCAATGTAGCCAAATCCGTGTCAGTTTCACGGAAATATGAGTGATTCCGTGGCTATTCCACGGATTTTGAGTTAAGCGAAATCCGTGGCTATTTCACGGATTCCTGTGAGACCATGTTGCTTCTTTATGTACGTTTGCAAGACATAAAAACTAAATGCAATGACATGCGCCCATTTTAAGTGTCTTTACATTGGGCTTGTGTGGGTTAATGTGATGAACCATCATTGTGTGCTCACTGTGCTTACATGTGTGCATAAGACCAAATAAGTGCTATTTAGCTCTTTGAAGGAACAAACGGATGCAGACTTGGTTTCATCTTGATAAACAAAAGAGGAGTAACATATGCAGCTAACAGGCTCCTCTCACTGCCATCTGTCTGGATATGGAATGGTAATCTGGTTGAATGTACAGTATGTATGATTGTGTGTGTATCACTGTGTTTGAGATGTCAAATAATTGGATTCAAAGCATCCATGAGCATTTTCATCACAGAGGAGAGGGGGCTCTTTTGATCATCGTGTTAACACACTTGAATGTGTCTGCATGCATGTGTGTGTGTGGGGCCCGGTTTAGCTGTGAGTGGCAGAAATCTGTGTGAGATCAACTAACAGTTGTCTTGATTAAAGCCAGCTGTTTCTGTTCATTTACCAAAATCCCATACAAGCTAGAACACACACACACAATCTGCACAGAAGCACGCACACACAGACATCAATCCCGAGTCTTCTGAACAATGTGCTCTGTAATATTTATTATCAGGAAATCTAACTCGTAGAAAGCAATTAATGTTCTAGCCCAGGCAACTAAATCTGGTGATTATCTTTCTTTTTTTTAATTTTTTTTTTTTTTTACACATTCATGAACCACCATTACCCCAAATGTTGTTCAGTTATTTCATTGTTTGCAAATCGTTTATTGAAAATTGTCTTTTCTTCCACTGTGTTTTGTAAATGTAATTAAATCATGTTTTTAAAAAAACTCCAGTATTACATTGGATTTGTGCAGTATGTTGCTTCAAAATGAGCACAGTTACCAAAGAATCACCATGGTGACTTTGAATAATGTAACTGAAGAATGCCAGAATTTGGGATACAATGATGTGAATACAATCACTATTTATTTAACAACATGGTCTCATAGAAATCCGTGAAATAGCCACGGAATCGCTCAAATTTCCGTGAAACTGACACGGATTTGGCTACAATGCAAGTTAATGACTAATAAATTAATCATATTTTTCACCACAAAGTGATTATGTACATTCACTGAGTGAATATTTAGAAAATAAAACGTATATTTCTGGCTAGAAATGTGATCAAAATCCATTTTTATGCAGAAACAAAGTCAAAATATTGATTTTTTTCACTAGAAATGAGAGAACTGTCCGCCATGTTTTTTGTTCTGACCGCCGGAACCTTGAAAGTCACGTGACTTGGAACAAACCAATAGGAAAAAATATCCATGGGATGGCCACGGGATATGACTGTCTTTAACTTGCATTGTAGCGAAATCCGTGTCAGTTTCACGGAAATTTGAGCGATTCCGTGGCTATTCCACGGATTTCTGTGAGACCAGGTTCTTATTAAAGCAGCTAAATTGGGGATGGTAACTGTGCTGTATATTACACATAGAACACTTTGAAGGTTGCTAAATGAATCCTGTAGATCACATAGAGTATGTAACCTGCTCATTCGTTTCAAACCAGAAGGTCAACAGACAGTGTTTAATAACACGGAGATGATAGCTCTGCTATAATGAGACAATGATTTTCTCTCACATAAAAAAAAGTAGGAACACGTCTTTAAACCTGGCATGACAGTAACAGGAAATAATTAGGGAAGACAAAAGAAAAGAAGAATAATTGAACCTTTCTCTACTCTGATGTGGGCAAAGCTGTGACTGATGCTGCAGTCTGCCTCGATTTCAAAATACACTTCACATAACCTGAGGATTTGTAAATTACTTGTGACACATCTGAGACTGAAGCTAAGAAGTGTCAAATGGCTGTGTGTGTAAACACAGCAGCTACTGGGAGGAACTGGGCCTTACTCATAGAAATGTGATAGAAACAACAATGTTGCGGTGGAAATAAGTGGAACTGTTTAATCCCAGCTAAGTGTCTTACAAACAATGTGAAAATGGTTGTTAATACTGTTGATCACACTGACAATCAACACCAGAGTTGCACGAGAGCAAAGTTGTAAATGAGCAGCAAACAAACATTTTTTTAAAAGTGAACTGCTCCAGATACTTTGAGACGAACCTGGTCTCACAGAAATCCGTGAAATAGCCACGGATTTAGCTTAACTCAAAATCCGTGGAATAGCCACGGAATCGCTCAAATTTCTGTGAAACTGACACGGATTTCGCTACAATGCAAGTTAATGACGGTTATATTTTTCTGGCGAGATCTTCACCACAAAGTGATTATGTACATTCACTGAGTGAATATTTAGAAAATAAAACATATATTTCTCGCTAGAAATGTGATCAAAATCCATTTTTATGCAGAAACTAAGTCAAAATATTAATTTTTTCACTAAAAGTGAGAGAACTGTCCGCCATGTTTTTTGTTCTGACCACCGGAACCTTGAAAGTCACGTGACTTGGAACAAACCAATAGGAAAAAATATCCATGGAATAGCCACGGGATATGACTGTCTTTAACTTGCATTGTAGCGAAATCCGTGTCAGTTTCACGGAAATTTGAGTGATTCCGTGGCTATATCACGGATTTTGAGTTAAGCGAAATCCGTGGCTATTTCACAGATTTCTGTGAGACCTTGATGGGAGACATATTAACCCTCTAAGGTACGCATTGTGATGTCAGTTAGGAAATGAGTGGGGTTTTTTTGTCTTAAAATAGGCTAAATAAACATAATCTGAAGAAATTCTATAATTTTTTTTTTTTTTTTGGGAAGTTTTTGGGGTTTGTTGCCCGTAGGCAACATTGTACCATAACAGTGCACAAGTGAAAAAGAAAGTTTTTTGAATTAATTTTAACATCATTTATTTAATAAACATGTGTAAAAGAGTCACTTCAACAGGGTCCAATACATAACATTTTAAATTTAAAAACATTGTAAAACACTTTTTTAACTGGTTTCTTGCAAAAACATGCATTGTAGAAACTGTAAAACTTTCTGTTATTTAACAAAATAGGCCAAAAATCGCAAAGGTTGATTTTTGTCTGAATATGAGCATAAGTAAAATAGTTTTTGATTGACAAGTAAACTAGACTACAAATTTTATTACAACATTTAATTCAGAAACAAGGTTTTCAGGGTTTGGCAAACCAAATCCAAATTAAAACACAAGAGAATATCGCACTCACACATCCAGTGAAGAACCCTCTCATCTGAGCAGGTCAAGACACAAAATGTGGAATAAACTTTATTACTATACTTTTTAACAAAATGTGGATCTCCTGTCATTCAGGCTGCCAGAACATCCGATCAGAAAAAGTGTATTTGCCACAGAAAACATGTATTAAAAAAATAAATAAAATAACTACAGCAGTCTATGTAATGCAGTTAGATGGCTAGAAATGATGAAATAACAGAAGGTGGTGATACCTTAACAAAGATATGAAGAAAACAAGATATGTGGGGAAACAAGCAGCGCAAGAAAATACTGATGTGTCCCTTTCAATCCCAAAAGATAGAGAAAGGACTTGTGTGACTGACCAAATTAATAATTCCATTAATCATTATGCCAACATGAGTTACTGCAGTCAGAAGACAATGTCAGATTGGCTGTTTTAGAGGGGAGGAAGAACCGTTGGGGAAAATTAATGGTGCACTCACTTGGTGCTCTTTTAGGTGTTGACACATTATTAAATGACTTGTGAAAATGAAATATTTAGGATATCAGAGGCTAGACATGCACAAATACACACAAGTTAATGTTATAGAAATAAAAGAGCAGCAAGTAATACAGTTTTTAATAAAGAGAAACTAAGCATTTCAAAGAATCTGTGGTAAAAGCAATGGAAAATAAAAACCTGGGCATCTTATCATGGTGCACACAGCCACACAGCTAATTTTTTGCTCCTTACTGTAGGTAAATATTTCTCCCTGGACATGAACCAACATCTGAACCAGAACTACTCCATGTGTAGAACTCCAACTCCAACCCTCGGTCTCCAAAACCAATGCTTTTCTCTACTCCAGGGTATTGTGCCCTCAAATAGGAGGTGAGTACCCACAATGTTAAAAGGGTTTTTTAAGGAGTTTTTCCCTGGCCGATGTGAGGGTCTAAGGACAGAGGATGTCGTACCATGTACAGTCTGTAAAGCCCTTTGAGGCAAATCTGTGATTTGTGATTTTGGGCTATATAAATAAAATTGATTTGATTTGATTTGATTTGATTTGAATGTAACTGTGTGAACTGATTTATGTCCCCACAATGTGAGTGACTATGTGTCCCCACAATGTGAGTGTTTGACTATATGTCCCCACAATGTGAGTGTTTGACTATATGTCCCCACAATGTGAGTGTTTGGCTATGTGTCCCCACAGTGTGAGTGTTTGACTATATGTCCCCACAATGTGAGTGTTTGACTATATGTTCACACAATGTGAGTGACTATGTGTCCCCACAATGTGAGTGTTTGACTATATGTCCCCACAATGTGAGTGTTTATAACTACACACACACACATGCACACACTAAACTTCACTACTACTGAGGTTCAGCAGCACCTGTAGAGTGGGCCACAAATGCAGACATGAAGAAGTGATTTGCAACACTTCCAGCCCACAAACACACACACACACACACACACACACATCTGTCCCTCGAAGAATCATGTCATCTCCCCCCCGTTAAACTGTGCCTCCACTCAAACTAAATCCCTGGAGTGAGAAGAGCAGGAAAGTAAGAGAGCAAGGGGGAGAGAGGGAGAGAAAGCGAGACAGAGAGACAGACAGAGAGAATGAGATGGGATTACAGGGATAATGCGAGCAGATGGAGGGAGGTCGAGGCTCCAGCAGGACTCTCCACTCCAAACGGATTAAAAGACTTCAACAGAGCCACCGACAACCCAACGGATGCTGCGTCCTCACGCTTGAGACACCGAGCTGAGCGGGGCTCGGCCCCGCCGGCCGCCGCTAAGCCCGGAAATGAAAACTTGCCGTCTTTCAGCACGATGCAGTAAACAGTAAGGTCGTGGAAATGTATTTCAAGCCACTGTGCCCCTCGTCCTTCTGCTAGCAAACACAGAAGGTTCGGCTTTTGGGCTTTTAAAAGCCATCCATTTAGGAAATGCTGATCCTCCTCTTTAAACTTTGCATTAGCAGGAACACTCTGAGAGCAAAACACCTCGCAATTCAAAAATAGATGCACCCGAAGACACATTGAAGATTTAATCAACCAAACCAGCACTGGTCAGAAAGGGATTTGGCCACTACAGCAACAATATGCCATGTGTCTCTAATCTTTAAATACGTTAAGCCATTTTACACTTAATATCTAACTCATCCTTATTGTATCTGGTTGGATTACACATCCAAATGCACTTCCTATACACTGAAAATCCATTTAATACAAATACAGATGAGAAACTCCTGTTGGTGCCACTCACACATAGCATTTACATCTTTTAAAATTGCCAAAAACCTTTTCTTTTGTTCCTACTCAAACCAATATCCAGACAATCCATTCTGGAAAATAATGTCAGTATTCAAGCTGTCTCCTGTGTGTGTTTGACTCCTGTTAATTTGTAAGAAAAATATAATCACAAAGTCTGTCAGAGAAAAAAAGATTAAACTTGTTTAACTCTGGCAGAAAGAAGAAACATAATCTACGGTGCTAACTCATTTCAACCGCTGGTAAAAAATGTGTTCGACTTGCTTGAAATAAGAAAATAAAAAGTTTGGAGACCTTCCAACAAAAAAAGCATCTTGGGTGAATTTGGATGCCAAAAGTCCCCATCTCAGTAGCAGCTGAATGCTAGCTCTATCTTCTTATGCTCTATAAAAGGAACCCTCAGAGGATGCTGTAATATTGCAACAGTGTAGTATAGTTTCAGTGTAGTATAGTTTTTCTATCAATACTACACTGTAAAAAATATTTGTGGAAATTACAGTAAAACACTGTCAAATTGCATGAGATCACCGTAACAGACACTTTAAATTACCGTAAATCAAGGAATAGTACAAAACTTTTGAAAACCCAGTTTTACTGTAAAAATATAAAACAATTCATGTAAAATTAATGGAGACATACCATAATGTCACAATTACCGTAAAAACAACAGGAATATTCAGTCTAAATTACAGTTTTTGATCGTATTTACAGTAGAAAACCCACTCACTTCTTTTTTACGGTAAAATTCTGGCAACCACTGCCGGTATTTTACCGTAAATTAAACAAAACATTTTTTTACAGTGTAATGGGTTTAAGAAGGAAATGATATGAACAAATAGCCCACATTCTTACCAGGAGTGTAAATTAGCACTGTGTCCCAAGTGCAGGCTCAGCTTATTTCCTGCACCAGGATAGTTCACATTACCAAGACCAATAGGTCACATTGATTAGGTCACTCCACCAGTCAAAAGCTGTTAGCTGGTCTAAATAGAACAAACTGCGGAACTGTTCTTCCACTCTAGTCATACAGCCAGACAAAGAGATGGATAGATACATATATAGACAGAACCAAGTGGGAACTCATCCTTATTGTTTTGCACTCTATATCCTTGTCTCCAGTGCTCAGTCTCACAGCCAATTAGCCCTGTGTTTCATCCCTTCACATATGCATTTATTAATGTGAATCTGGCTGCATGTTAACTCTCTGTCTCTCTGTCTCTCGGCTTTATCCGCAGGTGATAATTAACCTGTTGGTACAGTGGTCGTTACGCGCCATGCTTCCAGCCTGACATCCCAGCATCTGTTGCTGCTGGCAGCAGCAGCAGACACATTTACGCTGCCCTAATTTATCCCAGCACATGAATCATCATCAGCGCTGATGAATGTCACTCAGTTTAACCTCTATTGTAAACACCAGGCACTCTGACACTGCTTAGCCTGATCTTTGCTGGATTGCAGGATTG
This sequence comes from Centropristis striata, assembly GCF_030273125.1. Classification (NCBI taxonomy): domain Eukaryota; kingdom Metazoa; phylum Chordata; class Actinopteri; order Perciformes; family Serranidae; genus Centropristis; species Centropristis striata. The sequence goes on along the minus strand of NC_081518.1, from coordinate 42,354,887 downwards.
AGAGCTATTTAGTGCATGAATGTAAACTCAGGTAACAAGGTTCTTCAGTGGTTAGCATTCACTTATCATAGCATTAAGGTTCCTGCTTAGAACCCCACCTGAGCAGACCTATACTGTATGTGGGTTGTTGTTTTTTGCCCATGCATGTTTCCTCACACCTTAAAGACTCCCCACATGACCTTACACCCTGACCTTAGGGCCCTGCAAACCCTGCTCCTAAACTTTAACGTTTTAAATACAATGTCCTGTGGGACAAAGCCACTATCATCAAACATAGACTGCATCCTGAGCAGTGGATTCCTATCCAGGGTCCAGGGATTATCCAAACCATATAGGAAAAAGTTCTGTCATAGTCTTATCATATCATAATAACATCAGAACTGATGAAACCACTGAAACCAAGTTTAGCCACTTTGCAATAGCCCCCTCTCTCCCCATGCGTATTTACGCACACAGTACAATGTGACAAGTTCAACCAAATGACACAAAAATATGACAAATGATACTTGTTTTGTGCTCAACGTGCCTCGCAGGGAACGCATCCAAGATAAGAAATGAGCGCGCATTCACGTCATTTTCAATACTGTCTCTCACTCTCTCTTTGACACACACACACACTCTCTCTCTCTCTCTCTCTCTCTCTCTCTCTCTCTCTCTCTCTTCTCTCTCTCAGACGCACACATACACATACACACACGTGTTCAGTCCTTCCCTCACCTCTTTTATCCTGCACTTTGACGGTGATCTCCACCAGAGGCTCAGTCTCCCGGTCCAGTCTCCGTGATATGACTATATCCCCGCTGTCCCGGCTCACGCTGACCGGTGAGCTCTCCGCGTCTGGCTCCACCAGCTCAAACGCAGCCGACTGAAACCTCACCGGGTTCAGGTTCATCACCACTGAACCGATCCCTGCATCCTCGGACACGTTGATAAATACGGGGCTGTCTGATTCCATAACTGACCTGGACTTTCGCGCTGGTTCTTTGATTTGCGACTTCCGTTTTCCCAGCTGGGTATTGACCGAGAGCGCCACGGGCCATTGCCGTGGATTGATCTCCACAGCGATGCTCTGGCTCGTGCGAGGTGGCCACCCGCGGTCACGGGCAAACACTTTAAACTTAATCGGTTCATCTAGACCGAGGATGGAGTCCACCAGGAGAATGTCTCCGGTTTTGGGCACAGCGTAGAAACTCCCGTTTTTGGGCAAAGCGAAGTAGATAAGCTCCGCGTTTTTGCCGCTGTCATCGTCCCGCGCGGTCACCGTGTAGATCGCCGTGCGGAGCGCAGTGGCATCGTCCAGGCTCAGTTTCACGTCGGCACCGGGGAAGGTGGGCTGGTGGTCGTTGGTGTCCAGGACGTCCACCTTGATGGACGCCACCTCGGCGACAACCGGAGACTCCTCATCCACTTCCCGGGAGAGTTCCGCGCATTGCCCGCAACACAAACCAAGACTTAGCGCGTATTCAGCCCGTTCTTCCCGGTCCAAAACCCCAGAAGTCTTCAATAAAATATGCCCCCGTTTGTGGTGCGCAAAGACACGAAAATTATCGCTCCCGTCTCCCAGGAGTTTAAAGTGCGCTGCAAATTCCCCAGTACCGCACTGCCTCTGCGAGTTGAGCCGCTTTAACGGGACGCTCAGTCCGTTGACCCGGGAACCCGGAGACGAGTTTTCAAATACATGCCCGTGAAAGAACGGCACCTGCTCCACGGTCCTGTTCCCGTGTACGCACGAAACCAAAAAAGGTAAAAACGCGACCCAAATCATGACTGTATATCTCATTGGCTCCACTGCACTAAACCGCTCGTGCCACACTGACATCCATGGGTGCACTTATTCCTCCGGGGTGTTTCTCCGCTTTCCCTTTATGATCCAAAACTTCCATTAAACTGGAACGCAGATATTCACTGGCACCATACTTCATCTCGACGCAGTAGAACTTTGTCTCTGTGTGTTTGTGTTGTGCGTCCTCCTCCTCTCCTTCTCTCTCCTGTCTGCTGTCTCACCAGCAGCACTGTCTGTCTGTGCGCGTCCCAGAAAAAAAGGCTTCTTTACAGCTCGAGTGCGCGCTTACCTCCGTTCCCCTCCTCGCTCTCTTTTTTTTCGTGCGTCGTTTCCGACCGATCTCACACGGGGATCACACTTAATCCGTCTTGCGTTTGAGTTGCTGCAAACTGTGTGCAGTCATACGCCGGCGTGAGATTGATCAGACCTCATATTATAAAGAAGTCAGTCTTCTTTGCCACTCAGACGCGCGGGTGAGACGTGGTTCATCACGGGGCTATCACGCAGAACCGACTGTTTTACGCATGCATTGCCAAAAGCATCCAGCGCAATGCATCTGTGATGCAGCGGTAACGGATTCTCTTATCGGAAATGAACTTCTCAGCAAAGGAGCTGCCAGTCGAATCAACTCGTGCGCGCGCATAAACACCCACACTGCCACAGCAAACAGCGCGCAATTGTATGTGTGTGTGTGTATGCGTGCGTGCGCGTGCCTGTTTGTGTGTGTCAGGGGGATCCTCAGGGAAACAACCCGACCTCCCTTCTCCCTGTGATCAATGTCCAGTCTTGCACGTCCAGATCCATCACTCCTCTTTCCAATAACACGTCAGTCCATTGGATTAAAATAATGTAAAAATCGATCATTTTAAAACGCCTCCAGGGGGGGAAAGAGAAAATAAAGGCTCACAGCTCCAGGCAAGGACTCCAGAGCTGTCTGCATGTCACAGAGACGTGCCCTATTTGAACGTGTTCATCACCCATTGCTTTTTGTTATGGAGCTTTCTGTCTCCAGGGGTCTGTGAAAGTTGCAGGCAGGTCCCCGGCAAAATGAAGAACAGTCTGGAATTCAATATAACAGATATTCACTTTCATATATCAGCTTTGACTTTCATATCTCCTCACCACACGTAGAAAGAATTCAATAGCAAATCAAGAAGCCTCAGTCTTTCCATGCATCCCTGCTAATATATCTGTTGGTGGATCCAAAGCAAGGTGCATGGTCATTATTTCAGTCTTCAGTGTGCTTTTTGTACTTTTGCGCTGTTTGAACTCCTACTCACTAAAACACTCTGCAACCTGTGCAGTTTTAAAAGTTTAAAATCAGCAGTCCTTGGATAGCACAAGTTTGAGGCTTTACAGCAAAAATGTGCTCATATATTCAGTCAAAGTTTGGCGTGTGTGGGACTGAATTTCCATCGTGTTTAGCATAACATTTAAAATCAGGATGTGAAGGTAAGTTCGCTCTGCAGTGTTTCAGGAACGGAATACAACTATTTTGAAGTCAAGGGATACAGAGAATTTAAAAAGCACAGATAGGTTGTCAAAAATAAATGGAACACAGGGAATCATGTGGTTGAAGACTGAGACATTATATACATTTAATCATAACTCCATATGTTAACACCTCAGGCATCCATCCAATTCATCTGTGCCAAAAAAAAAGATTAAGAAGTAAGTAAACCTATCCAGATTGTGGCCTTGGCTGACTTTATGTTGTTTCCCACTTGAAGCACATTGTGTAAAGTCCACCAGTGAGCTGGAATAATTTCACTTGTTCAAGGCACCTGCTCAAAGAAAATGTTCTTTAAATGAGTGACCATGCACGCTGAAATCATATTGCCACTAATTACTAGCTAATTATCTCAGCCTACAGGCAGATTTTTTAACCTTGTTTAAAAATACTTGACAATATTAGTTTTTTGAATACTAATTAAGCCACGTTTTAATTACACCATGCGTACTGATAAAAAACAATTCAGGGGAGCAATCACATTCATGGAATGTCTTGTTATGTAATGTCCAATAAAAATACAATGTCTTAAAGTGCTCTTTTTTTATTTAATGATAACTGTATTATGGAGTCTCCAGGAACTAGGTACATTTACAGCACTAAAGTATAAAACTAAGGTGCTTCTACTGTACTTGATTTTATTCCACTACATTTACTACGTAGTTTCTTCTACAATTAAAATGCACACCACATTGTAAGTTTATAAAATAAGATCTATTGGCTGGACAATTTAACAGTAAAGCAGTCAAAATGATCCCCACCTGTATTGAATACAACATTAAATATTTGGTTGCTAAAAGAAATGTACTTTAGTTAAGTAATAATTTGAAATTCATAATATAATTTGTATACTTTACTTTAAATTGAAATTTAGTATTTTTATCGTACGGTACTGCCACTTTTAAGTGAATGATATATTATTCTTCCATCACTGCAAGAATAATACAATTTCTTCCTGCATTAGTTATTTCACCAAGCAGATGGTTATATAAAATAGGCATTGCATAAGAAAGGTTTTTTGACTTGGATCACATTGTCTCATTCATTTGACTGGTAGAATAACTTCATTAATTTATTATAAAATGGAAAAAAAAAAATGAATTGACTCTTCATGAATATGATTTTGGACTTGATGCACCCTTTATAAGATCCATCTGCATAATACATTTTGTGCAAGAGCTTTGTTCTGTACGTCCATCCCCTCTGTTGCAATTTATTACATTGTGCAGTACAGTTTTGCACTATTGTTTTGTATGCAATTGTCCTTTCTCCTATACTCAAAAATTAATTAAATAAATATATTAATAGACAAAAAATAACCCATTATATTGCACCATTATATCATAACTGTCATATAAAGCGCATCGTCAGGAACCTACTTTCAAAGCAAAAACAAGCCAAGGGAGAAAAAAGAGAGCGGCAGACAGAGATAGATTTGGTCAGCTGTTAAGCCCGACTGTAGAGTAATATTCCCCACAGTGGCAGCGACAATGGCCCAGTGAGCACTAGACTGAATCATCTCCTCTTCTCATCTCTGTGTGTCTATGTGTGCATCATTGTTGGGTTTAAAATAAAACTCAATATGTATAACATCCCCTGTAACTGTTTGCTTATTCATATTGCGGTTTTGAGCCTGTCAGTATTACAGACAGCTTTTCAGCTGATCATGTCTCTGGAAAAGTCACATATTCCAGTCCACAAGCCATTGGATATTTGCAGACGTGAGTACTGAAATCAAATGACAAACAACACTGTCACACACTTTCTATTAAACTGGACTTTTTCGAGCATCCTCTGTGCTGAAATGCCATTGGGCAAAATAATATGATTGCAGTTCCACTTTACTTCAGCACAGTCAAGGAGGTTTGGCAGAGAGAGCAATGTTCAGAGGGTCAAAACACTTGTGGGTTTAACTAAATCTACTTGGCAGAATAATGTGTGACAAATAAGAGCAGCACAAATAAACCCACAGGGAAAACATATGGTACATTTCAAAAGTATGACACCTTTTAAACAAAATTGTCATTATGTGATCTATCTGAAGAGTGTAAAAGAGAGTAGAGTACAGGTTGGCGTGCAATACAACAAAATTTTTTAGAAACACTGTCTATTCTTTTCAACCTGTTTTCTTATATAACCAAATTGTCAGATGTGATCAGGTTCATTCTTATGTGACAAGGTCAGCTAATGATGGTCAGATGATGTTACCATGTCCAAAATCAAATGCCTTAAAGAGAACAGTTATTTATCGTGCTATCAGTTATTGGAATAATTGCCCACTGAATATACATGAACTGAATAGTAAAGTATCTTTTAATTATTACTTGAGAATGCACTATTTACATTTGTGAGTAGTGAATTAACATATTTACTGTATGAAAGTGAGAATTAATGTAATAGATATGAATGTAATAACTTATTCTGAATGATTTCTGATGACGTATATAATAATGTCTACAATGTTTAATTTTTAAGTGATTTTTGTTTTGTCTTGTGGACCCCAGGAAGACTAGCTCCTCCCACTTTTGGACACAGCTAATGGGGATCTTTTTAACAATAAACAATAACAATAAACAATAAAAGATTCCATATGAATGTGTTTTTCTGATCGTCAACAAATGGTACTCAGCCTCCAGCCCTCTGGTTCCTACTCAACACATACATTTTTTAGTCCAGTTGTTATGGAACATATCTTCAGTGGTAAATAAGTAAATAATTATTGCTTCAACGAGTGTTTTTGTTGGGGAAACAGGACAGTGCATGTGGAACTGAATCAAAGTAAATACAGTGCTTGTGTTCATTGTAATGAAGGAGCATGTCAACCAGTGCAACAGTATTGCTCATTGATGTGTATTTAATTGGACAACAGTGGATCTAAAGTAGAGAGGAATAAGCTATATTAAGCTTTGGATACACTAACAATAACAATCAATTGTCAGGATGAATATGTCTCTAAAAGTGTTATTTGCAAAATATAGGACACTTAAACTCCTGGGATAACCAGAATCATGATATCTGTTCTTTCTTATTTGTCTGATTTTAGACAATAAGAAATAGAATCAGTTGAAGTTAAACTTACCATAGACTTGTTGTATCATATATAATATTTTTTAAAGCAATACATGAGTGTAAGTGATTCATCTATCTCGCCCCACTCAAAACCAGATCTGTCACCTTCACCTGCTCCTCACCGTGGTTCACGGCCGCTCTCAGACAACTCAAATCCATAGGACGCCGCCTGGAACGCCTCTACAATAAGACTGGTCTAACTGTTCACAAGGAAATCTATCATAACCACATACTCCACTACAAGAACTGTATTACCAAGGCCAAATCCACATACTACGCAGATCTAATCAGTTCCAACTATGGCAATTCAAGAGCCCTCTTTTCACTCGTCCGCAACACCACTCAACCTCCGGACTCACTACCACCACAGATGTACTCTACCGCCTCCTGCAACACTATTCTATCCTCTTTCACTGCTAAAATCCACAACATCCACCAGCAACTTGCTCCCAGTGTCTCTCATAGTTCATCTCCGCTATTTCCATCTGTGCCCCCCTCCCACACTCTCTCAGCATTTACCCTCCCCCCACTCTCTGTAATTACTGATACCATCAAGAAATCAAAATCATCAACCTGCCGCTTAGACCCCCTTCCAACTACTCTTGTCAAAGCCACCATTCCCTCTCTGGCCCCCCTCATCACACACATAATCCACTCCTCTCTCACTACTGGAATTGTCCCATCACCCCTCAAAACAGCTGCTGTCACCCCAATACTAAAAAAACCTGGTGCAAATCCCAACGACCCCAACAACCTCCGTCCCATCTCCAATCTGCCATTTCTGTCAAAGATTCTGGAAAAAACTGTTGCCACTCAACTCCATTCCCACCTTTCCCGCAATGACATTTTTGAACAATTCCAGTCCGGCTTCCGACCTCTCCATAGCACTGAAACTGCACTACTCAAATTCACCAACGACCTCCTCCTCGCAGCTGATTCCGGTCTCCTCTCCATCCTCATCCTACTTGATCTGAGTGCGGCCTTCGACACCATCTCACACACCATCCTCCTTGACAGACTCCTCTCCATAGGCATCACGCACACCCCCCTCAACTGGTTCAAATCCTACCTCTCTGGCCGCACACACTTCATCCAACTCAAATCATTCACATCACAACCACTCCCAGTCACCACTGGGGTGCCCCAAGGCTCTGTCCTGGGACCCCTCTTATTCATCATCTACCTACTCCCCCTTGGTTACATTTTCCGGAAACATCACATCAACTTCCACTGCTATGCGGATGGCACCCAGCTCCACATTTCCACTGAACCTGAGTCCACCTTCCCTCCCTCCCTCCTCACTGACTGCCTCCTCGAAATACAGTCCTGGTTTTCATCCAATTTCCTGAAACTGAATAGCAACAAAACAGAAATTCTACTCATTGGCACAAAAACCACCCTATCCAAATCTCCCAGTTTCACAATATCCATAGACAATTCCAACATCTCTCCATCCCCCAAGGTAAAGAGTCTGGGTGTCATCCTTGACAGCACACTCTCATACACCTCACACATCAGTCACATAACCCGCTCAGCCTACCTCCATCTCCGTAACATCAACCGCCTCCGCCCCTCTCTTACACCCCACACAGCTGCCATCCTGGTCCACAGTCTCGTCACCTCCCGTCTTGACTACTGCAACTCTCTCCTGTTTGGACTTCCGCAAAAAACTCTTCACAAACTACAACTGGTACAGAACTCAGCAGCCCGCATCATCACAAGGACCCCATCCAGTCACCACATCACACCAATCCTCCAGCAACTCCACTGGCTCCCAATCACACACCGCATCCAAATCACAACTAAAGACTTACCTGTTCAGACTCGCTCACTCCATTTGATCCTCCGCACAAACTCCCCTCCTTAATTGTAATGTATTTGTAAATATTCTGATTTGCTTAGATTGTATGATATGTATGATGTTCTGCTTGTTTTTTGTTTTTTCCATGTTGTAAGGCGACCTTGAGTGCCTTGAAAGGCGCCCTATTAAATAAAATGAATTATTATTATTATTATTATTCAGAGTATCATCTAGTGACATTTAGTCTGTTATTTTGACATTTTAACTTTTAAGCATGTGGTTCATGTTGTGAACTGAAACCAAATGCTTGCGTTTAGGTATACTGTAAACAATTGTCTTGTACATTAACAGTAAAATACTGGCAGCAGGGTTGCCAGCATTCTACTGTTAATTTTAAAGTTCCCTTACTGTTATCTACTTCAGTAGTTCTCAAACCGTTTTGACCAAATTACCAAAAAAGACACAGATTGACCACAAAATGATCAAAAACAGACACAAATGACCGAAAAAGACACAAAATTACAAAAAAATACACAAAATGACCAAAAAAGGAAACAAAATGACCAAAAAAGAAACAAATTGACCACAAATTGATCAAAAAAAGACACAAAATGACTAGAAAAGACACAAAATGACCAAAAAAGAAACAAATTGACCACAAATTGATCAAAAAAAGACACAAAATGACTAGAAAAGACACAAAATGACCAAAAAAGACAAATTGACCACAAATTGATTAAAAAAAGACACAAAATGACCAAAAAAAAGACACAAAATGACTAAAAAAACACACAAAATTACCAAAAAAAGACATTAAATCACCAAAAAGACTAAAACACATGAACACTTTAACACAGTGGAGACAGAGCTGACTTCCAAAATGATTTGTCGACCCCCAGAAATCATCTTGTGACACCAATTGGGGTCGGGACCCCAAGGTTGAGAATAGCTGTTCTACAGTATAATACCTTTTTAATGGAAAACAGTATGTTACTGTCACAATTTGGCTGTTTTCTTACAGCAATCTGTTACAGTGTATGTTATCTAACCACAGGACGTAGTTACATATGTAGTTATGCACAGGACGTAGTAACTCCCACCCCAACCTCCTCACAATGCTTTGTCGCTCTTTACACTATGTCATCCAATTTCCTCATTTGCTCCCACCATAATAACTACACCCACTAGAGGTCACTACTGAATGCCAAATGTCAATATAACATGTAATAAGCTTCATGAACCATTAGTTGTTGTTTGTTGAACCCATAAGATGGCGCTCTCGGTTAAAAGAAAAAGCCTTAAGGGATAGCAATTTAGTGTGCTTTCACTCCTTTGTTGAACTGATAGCACAATCCAGTGGGCTCAGAAAATAATTCAATTGGTTTGTGAAGCTCCCCTTTGGTCCTCACCAGTTAAATATGAATTAGAATTCATTTGGCTTAGTACAAAATACCCCTATTCGACCAACGCAGTTCCAGGGCTGGTTCGGAGCTGGTGCGTTATCTTTAACTGGTTCCTCGCTTTCCGACTGCAAAAGAACCGGCTCTCGGCCAGAAAAACTGGTTCTGGAGCGGCACCAACTCTTTGTTGGTCTTGAACCACAAACCACTTATGTCAGGGGCTGGGGGCGGGATTTTGTGACCAACAAGACCAACAAAAACATGTATCATTAATTGTATTTTATTTGTTTAATTACAATGTGATTGATACGGGCATGTGTTAGCAGATTAGCATTATGGGCTAGCGTTAATGGGTTAACGTTAGCTTAAATCAAAGTCTAACATTAACATCTAACATTCAGTGTTAATAACAAAGTTATCAGCGTCCATAGCGATCAAGACGAGCAGAACAAATGTGTTGTACTGGTCGTGTTTGGATGCCAGTGTAGACTCGCAAAGCCATGAGCAACATTTGTAAAGAGACAACCTAGTTTCTCATTGTTTACTTGCTGAGAGATCCGAGATCATGCTATAGAGCCTGTGTCAAAGCAAACAGGTTCTGAAACTGAACTACCACCAACACCAGCCCAGCAAAAGGTTTGCATTGGTAGAAAGGGGGTAACAGTGAATGAGAACAGTCTGGTTCTAACAGTAAATGACTGGCCATCAATAGCCACCGGTAAGCAAACATGCTGGAATCACCTGGGTCAGTGAGTACCACCAACATGTGACTCAGTGGCAGTTCTAGATCAATTTTACTGTGGGGGCCAAGGAGGGGCACATTAAAAATAGTCAAAAATGATATTTAAGCATTCAAAACCTTTATTTTAGCTAAAAGTCTCATATTTGGAAGAACTACATTGATTGAAACACTGAGACTAACCAACATTAACAGTTATTTTTGTACGACAATGACATTTCTCTTATTTTTTGCACAATCACTTTTTTTATTTTGAAAGTGCAGTACAGTGAGAATGATCTTTATATTTAGCTTTTATTGCACTATTAAACTATTATACAATGTACACATTCTGGGTTCCTTTTGTGTACAATGAGATATTGTTTGAAATAAAAAATAGGTAAGAATTGTTCCGTTGTTCATCGTTATAAATTTATCATTTTATTATTAATTTTACACAGGGGCCACAGCAGGGGCCAAGGGCTTCTTCACAGGGGCAGTGGCCCCTGGAGGCCCCTGTGTAGAACCGCCATTGAGGTGGCTGCTTGTTAAATCACAATACCACATTGTAGATGCAAATGTACATATAAAGTAATGGAAATATTTACTTAAGAAGTTATATCTGATTTGGGTAAATTAGGTTCCTTTAACCCTATAAAGCCTGAACCGTGAAATAATTGCCAGAAAATTCTAAATTTTCAAAACTGGAGTTTTTGTTGAACCAGCTAACATTTTTTTTTATTCAATATCAATTTTCATATATGAATTTAATTTGGATCATATTTGATACATCAGGTCTTTTTGTGCAATTTTTTGCTCACAATTTGCTTTTCTTGAACTCACATAATCACATAAAACCTAATATTTTTAACCAAATAAAACTTTGACTTTCCTTTTAACATTTTCCTCAAACATACAAAATATTTTTTTCCATATAAAACAACATCATACATCTGCTGATATGAAGTTTTCACACAGCAATGACAGATCCACCAGTGGAACCAGCAAATCATTTTTGTTACATCTGGTATTTTTGTGAAATTTGTTGCTCAGTTTTTTTAATCATCAATTCATGTATTCATCAGGTTTTTCAGGAAAAAAAATATCACACTGATGATGTAGAGGTCTCAAAAATGTATGTATCAAATATGATACACTTGGCTTTATAGGGTTAACAGCAACTTTGACATAATTATTCCAAAGTGGATCCAGATCCATTGTAACATCACAGCCATCAGTCTCTTTCCCTTGTAATCATGATTGCGGCCCACCAATATTGTCATATTACGATCCCTTGGCTGCCCTTGTCATAAAGTTTGGCCGCCTCCGACAGTGAACAGCAAAGTGAGAATGGTTGGCACTGAACCTGTCATCTTCCATTCATTATCATGACAACTGACAGACTGCGCTGAGAATCATTCAAATCCGCGCAGACCCACTAAATCTCAATAAAGTGGAACGTCAATCTGGCTCTGGCTCTACCAAGCAGTTTTCACGTCTGGGGTTTGTCCCCCTAGAACAAGAACAAGCTGTTAGATTGACACAACACACACTCCCCTAACTGCTATTGATTATTCTGCCCGCCCATTTTAACAACCTACCCAGTCTTAATTCTCTCTCTATCTTCGTTTGTCCTCCTCTCGCACGGCCTTTCTCATTGCAAAAACCAAATTTTCATTTAATGGATTATCAGCTGTGGAACACTGTTGATCCCCCCGAAATCAGACTTTTTCACAAACGAAGCATCAGCTCAAAGCTTGCTGAAGATGCACACACATTGGGAAGGGAGAAAAGATATAGCATTGCCTGAGTTTATAGAGTGGTTGGCGGAGAAAAAAGGGGGGAAGGTGTGAGTTCATTATCCAGACATACAATTTCTCTCTCTCCCACCTGCAACAGGCTAGCCATCAGGGGAAATATCTTGATAGGACGATAAAGAAAACAGAGACAGGGAATATGCTCAGTAGTGCTTTGGAGAGGCGCCAATTGGACTTTGCTGCAAACACAATCTGGAGATCCACTGGGCTGTAAATTGGCTGGGTATAATGTCAGTGTGTGTGCTCGTGTATGTTAGCGTGTGGGTGTGTCAGATAGTGGATAGGGACATTTGGGAATGCTAGCCTAGAGCTTTAACTCTACTAACCAAACAAACAAACAGATACTATACAGTTTGGGATTTATATCTTTCTACATGAGGCTCACACATGGTTTGTAATCCAGTGTGTTGAATCTTTAGATTTTTTTTCATTCCACAAGAATCTTTTTTTTTTCAGGAAGGATTTAATTAGAGTCCAAAATCAACAAAAATAAAATGAATGAAACTTTACTTGGTCAAGTGTTACTTTATACCAGGGGTCTCAAACTCAAATTACCTGGGGGCCGCTGGAGGCAGTATCAACATGACCAAAAAAGACACAAAATTACAAAAAAAAAAGACACAAAATTACAAAAAAAAGGACACAAAATGACTGAAAAAACACTAAATTACCTAACAAAGACACAAAATGACCCAAAAAAGACAGAATTACCAAAAAAGACACAAAATTATTTTAAAAGACACAAAATTATCCCAAAAAAGACACAAAATTACCAAAGAAATACACAAAATTACCAAAAAAGACACTTTTTTTTTAAAAAGACACATTTTTTTAAAAAGACACAAAATTATTAAAAAAGACACACAATTATTAAAAAAAGACACAAAATTACCAAAAAAGTAATTAAAGGGACCTTCCACACACAACACGGTAAAGTGCCATTCATATAAAACTCACATTAAACTTTCATATCAAGGTGAGGGCCACAAAATATCATCACAAGGGTCGCAATTGGCCCACGGGCCACGAGTTTGAGACCCATGCTTTATACTATAAAGGCGATGAGCATTTTGCATAGTAACAGTTTTAGCATTACACTGGAAACTGTTCTATACTGTGTGTATATACATTGGGAGCACATTCTGAAAATGCAATCCACATTAAATAACGCTAGCAAGACTTTTTTTTTCCATTTTCACGTCATATGCAAACCCTGTCCTGATGACTTGGTAGTGGTCATTTTAGTTCATAAAGCCTTAAAACATTTTAGAGAAATAACAAAATGATAACAAATTAATACAGGAATTTGTAATCCGCTTCCCTATGGTCACATCTTTAGAAAGGACAGACTTAATTAAACCCAGAGTCTCCAATAGAGTCTGAAATCATCTTCAATATCATTCCGGCATCTTCTGTGTTGCCACTGGTGCAAAACACTAATAAATCCTTCTGTTTTTTGGGAAACAACTCACTGTTACCCTGGTAACAGTTGTATCTCTGCATCAACCTGCTCGAGCCTGTCCACTGTCAGGACATTCCAGCTCCACTGGACTGGAGACTGACAAAACACAGGAAGCAGCAGTGTAGCGGATGTGTCACTGCTCAAATCATGAAGAATATCAGGGGTCATTTCTTCTGGTCTCACTCCACCAACTTATTTTTGACATTTTTTGTGCTTTTTATTGGATTGCACAGGAGAGAGTAGCAGGAAAAATGAGCTGAGAGAGGTAGAGTGGCATGATACACGGGTCCCTGGCTGGTTACAAACCAGGGCTGTCGCCCTTATGTGGCAGATCACAAAACCACCAGGAAAGAGTGCAGGAGCCTGGTATCATTTGAACAGAGTGGCTAGTGTTTTATCTAATTCCAAACTGCAGATGGTCAAGGTAGCCACATTAGTGACAAGACTGATTTGACAGCATCCCTAAACAAGATCAACTACCTCTGCAAGGAGACTTATCTTCTCAGTGTGACTCCTGGTTGTCCGTCTCAGGAAACATTCGGTTACAGGGATTGACTAGAAAAGTGGGTAACACTTTACAATAACCAACTAAATAATGTTTATAGATGGTTTATAAACCAATTATTAACCATTTACAAAGTGCTTTACATATTTAATCGTTAAATGTTTTCAACCAATTTCTCAAAGGTATATGAATAATTTCAAAATCATTAACATACTTAATATGGAGTTAAAATATTAAAATGGGTGCAACTAAAACTATTTATAAACAATTAATCATAATTTAATTGTTTGTTAATAGTAAAGTAACTATAAACTGACATTAATAGACATGTTTATAAATGAATATACATCTATGTGCCATTTATACATGATTAAGTTAGTTAAACATTAATAAATTATGTATTTACCATTCTAAATGGTCTATAAACAGTTTATAAATGATGATTAAACATTAATAAACTATCTGTTTACCTTTTATAAATGATGGTTATTGTAAAGTGTTACCGAAAAGTGCACTCACTACCAGAGTGCTGATGTCTGCCTCACATTGATAATCTCCTGTATGGCAGAACTCTGATCATTCTAAACTCTGCACAGAAAACAAGCATTTCAAAAATGGTTTGATTATCGTCTTGCAGACAGACCTGACAATGCATGAATTTAGACTTTTTACACATCGGCATCATCAAGTAGTGTTGGCATCCTTTTGATCCATCTATTGCAATTAAATGAGTGCAACATCTGTTTATTTTGGGGACAATGTACTGTAGTGGCAGTCAACATAGCCCCGATCGTCTTGAGCTCCATTCAGAAAAAGCATTTTCCAAGTTTTTTGCTTTTCAGCATGCAGACAGAGCTTAAAAAAACAAGTCCGATTTTTAAAACATCTGCATTATGTTCATTGTTGTTGTTCATCATTATTTCAGCATCCTTTTGATCGGGTTATTTCAGTTAAGTTAAGTAATTAAGCAATTAAGTGGGACGGAGTGCCAATCAGAATCAGCCCTAACAAAATAGTAATTATAAAACAGAAAGACAAGAGCTCCATCAAACCATATAAAACAATAAAGCAAACGGCAAGTAGCTAAAAAATGTCCCAAAACCAGCACTGCAAATACAAATAGACCACAGCTTATTTCAGTTCTTTAATAGGTGCGTTAAATCAAGCAAGCAAAGCAATACTGGTGAGAGAGAGAGAGAGAGAAAGAGAGAGAGAGAGAGAAAGAAAGAAAGAGAGAGTGACTGAGTATGTACATGTAAAATGAGACTTGTTTAGTCCACTCAGCAAAAAGTCAGCTTGTTTTCCTCACAACCGTACAGCAGTTCAGTCCTGATCCAGTTCACAATCACAACAAGAAGCTCCACTTATATATATACAATAGGTACCGACGATCAGTCAGTCAGTCAGGAAAAATGCACAGCTGGGATCATCCAAATGCATTTCCTGGAGGAGGTGATGAGTCTGGTGGAGCTGAGTGCAGCTCCAGATGAAGTTATTAAACTAGATATGAAGGCTTTTCCAACTCATCAGGGTCTTTGGCCTGCAACAGAATAGGTAAGGCTCGTTTTTAACTTAATCAATTCCACCGAAAATGCCTTCACTTTGTTACTGAAGCATTTGTTGATAACAGGTTTATTAAAAAAATATTAATCACAGCAACCATGAGGTCATAAATGTGCCAAACGAATCTAAGGGTGATTGAGAAATTAGCTGCACACTGTCAAACGTGCAGATACACAAGCAGTCGCATGGGGGCCAACACATCATCCCCTCCAGGCTTTATGCCCGCCAGAGATGATGAAACCAGGCGTCAGGCCCGGGGCCACGCTGCCTCGCTAGCTGCTGCAGCTTGCACCAGAGCTGAGTCCACCAAGACAGTGTTTCTTCTGCTGTGGCGCTGCCTGCCATCTACATTGAGTTAGCTATGGTAATGTCCATAAATAATAGAACATATAACTCCATTTCAACAGTCGTATTTCCACAATTAGAAGCCAAGACTCTAATAATTTATGGGGCTTTGCAATTAACTGCATTTCCCACAACATGGTCGAGCATGTAGTTCAGGATTAAAGCCTTATATTAACAAATGAAAACATATGAATCCCCAGTTCCTTTGACTATAGCTAAAATCAAAACACAAGTTGCCATAAATACATCCAGGATCGATTCATCATTTCTCCTTCTGGTCTTCCTAATGTAGTGTATGACTCACAACCCCTTTTGAGTGAAAAAGAATGGATGGACGACCAAGTGAAAGTTCCTTTTAGTCGTCTTTATTATAACTCATCAAAAAAAATACAGGAACATTGGAGGAGACTATTGTCCAATTTTAAGGCTGTTGAATGAAAGGTCCCACACCAAATGTAGCCCTGTCTCCTCTCTAAATTTCTATGTGTGAGGCGTTTTTAAGCCTTCGGTTCTGGCTCATGGGCGTGTCTTCCAGGGGCCCAAATACACTCACTAAATTTACTTTTTAACCTTATTTGGCTGACATCCAAAACTCCTCTTCTTTCTGATCGATGTTCACATTCCAACATCTCCATTGTCAAAACAGCTGTCCCCAGAGTCTCCCCGAGAAGTCCTGATGTCTCTATTTTCCGAAGGGTCAGGATGAGCCCCAAAGGGTCAGAGAGGCCCCTCTTTACTGGCGCCAATATCCTCTGCCCATGTCACGTACAGTATACTATTTGTGGCACGAAAATATACTACACTAAACTTCAGTACTGGACTTCAAAAGTGTACAATTGGTCATTTTCCTCAGATTGGTATTAATAATCGAAGTCCACCTTAAAACAATCACTGTCTGTCAGAGGAGCTTGTTGATGGTCACTCACACCTACAACTTTAAAAGGACTTTTAAAATTTTAAAACCAACGATCAGACGATCATGGCCACTTCAGGCAGCAGTTGTGCAGATGTGCAGAGCTATGTTGGCAGAGATTTGTATTTTCTCCCATGTTCTTTTTTTTTCATTCACTACATCAGCTACATCTACTTGTCACTTCTGTGCAATTGAGTGCATCAGTTTGAAAGCTTTTAAGGAAATATTGTCCAAAAGCAGTTATTCCAAATTGAACAATCACTGTGCCGCCTTCACATGTGGCTTTCAAGAACAGCTATAAAAAAACCTTTTGCTTTCAGAAATGGTTGGCTGACAGGTTATGTGAACTACTTCACTTTGAGCACACTGTAAGAAATGTTTGTAGAAATTACAGTAAAACACTGTCAAATTGCAACAGATATAGACCATCAAATCTAAAATTGTATATCACTGTAGTAGACACATTGAATTACAATAACTCATGGAACAGTAAAACTTAATTTTTCTAATAGTCATAACATGTAGAAAACACACATTTTACCATAAACCGCCCATTTAGTTAAAATTAACAAAGAAAAGTCACAAGCAAAAGCATACCGTAATGTTTGATATATTCTCACTGTATTTTTCATGGTGAAGTTCTGGCAGCCGGTATTTTACTATAAATTACAGAAACCTCATATGCTTGCTCAACCGATACCAACAAGATATCCCACAAGGAAGTACAGAGAATACTTAGTGCCAAGATACAATAAGTTTATCCTCTATAACCATCCATCACCACCAGTGGTACATTGTTAATCTGCTCGTGTTTGTGGTCTGTTGTCACAGACAATAAAATATGTTGAAAAAATCACAGCATATTAACATAATGTGGTATAAAATGATACATTACAAAGACTGTCTGCTACTTTACCACTCTATTATCTTGGACACTGTACGCCTTCAGGTTAAGAGTGTCCACAGATAAACATTTTCACATCCTGAGAATCTCCAGGCAAAAAACAAGCAATCCACTAAAATTGTGGACTTTGCTCAGGCACCACTCATTTATTATATCCTCTGCCTGATGCAGCTGATATAGTAAACACATGTAACCCGCATGGACAACAGCAGAATTCTCAAACGCATCATGCACACGTGTTGAAATCATCCAGACCTACATTATACTGGGAAAAGTAGGTGCGGCAACGTCTCCAAAACACTGCAAAAAAAGAAAAGTTGGGTGAACTCAAAATTTCAAGGCAACAAACTTCGATACAATTTTAAGTTGGACAATTAAACTACATATTTTAAGTTTTGTTTTTGAGTTTGCTCAACTCTGAATTCAGATTTCAGTCTGCAATGTGCTGAATTGGCACGATTGTAACGCCGCTATGAAATGTCAGCTAATGTTGTGACCACAATTTTGAGTTAGCATTGATACGCTAATGGCTACTCTTGTAGCTGTACCAAGCAGCGCTGCTAGCATCAGTTAGCCGCTAGCATCAGTTAGTCACTAGCATCAGTTAGCCGCTAGCTTTCGCTAATGACCGAATTTCACAACAAAGAAATAAGAGTTATCAGAACTATTGTCCCTTGTTTTGAACCCCAACTTAAAGATATAAGTAACAACAACTCACAAACTTGTTTTTGAGCAGACAACTGGCTTCCTTTGTTGTGCTAACTTACATAATTGCCCTAAATGTCAATAATTTATATTTCCAAGTTTTACCAACTGAAATCACTGTTTTAGGCCAAAAAATACAAGTTGGCCTTTTTTGCAGCGAACCTACTGAGACTCTTAAATAGATCAGTAAATATTTGCCAACTTATTTTTTTGTCTTGTACCTAAAGTATTTTATTGTTTTCATTTATCTTCAGGTTTACATCCATTTGCCAAAAAGACAAGAACTTACTGCAAGGAGTTGTTAACATCAAAACTAAAATGATTGGTGAAACACAAAGGTCCCTTAATACTGAGCTAATCTTCAAAATATAAGAAAATAAGATGAGCACCGACATCAGTACAAGGAATGGCCAGCTTATCTGGTGTATAGATCAAGAAATGCCCTTGCACTTTTGACCCTTTACACTAGACAATTCATCAAGGAATTGGCAATGTGTATTCATGTTAAGATGCTCACTTGCCCTTGATCGCCCTTTGATGGATGAATAAAGTATTGAATTGATTGCCCACACTTCAAGTGTGATTGAATGTATTGGGGATGGGCGTTTGAAAGAGACCCGCCAACTCGAGCACCAATAATGTTAACAATCAATTAATCGCTATGTTTCTATACATACTCTAGTATGTATAAAAACAGTCATACATTGGGAAAATAAAAGATATATATACACAGTACTGTGCAAAAGTCTTAGGCCTGTTTGGATAACACTTTTATTTTGAAAGGACGAAAAGAGACTTCCTGTCGATCGTAAAACTAACTCAAGTGAGGTGATACTGTAAAGATAATATCAAGGAGTTCAATGTTTAATATTTTAGCTCCCCCTAAGAGGCATGAGGTTAGTTTTGAGAGTAATCTTGCATATTTAAGTGTGTTTTGTGTTTGAATTAATTTTTGATAAAATTTAACTTAGTAATTCATGCTAGCAAGGTTTGATACAGTAAGCTAGTTTTGCTCCAATTAATACTCTTGTATTTTTGTGTGTTTTATAATTATTATTGCAACTTTCGGTTTGTAAACTGTAGCTTTATCCAACTTAATTCTCAGCTCATTCTGTTCAGTTCACTTAGAGAGCAGAACTGAACGCTCAGCATGTTTCAGTTCAGTGAGTACTGATACGCAGTCAGAGCTCCAGTTAAGCTCTGAATGATTACGATTCTTTTATACTTTTTAAAGAACGAATTATATTTGTCAAGTTCTGTCTGCTTTGTGACCACAACTCTGCCCAAACTTGAAAAACTGCTTGATCAACAGCTGAAGAATGCAAAGGACAACTCGATTCCTCTTATTCTTTGATTTTTATTTTCTTGAAGATGGTTTTGGGTTTGAGGGTTTAAACAGAATTATGGAATTGGATGGGATGGAATAGGCTGATAACCTTCAAGATAAACAGAAAAGACAGGCATTAGTATTAGTAACAGTTTTCCTAAAGAATAAAAGTTAATTACTTTATAACAAACAAAGTCATTCAAATCAACCTAGTTAATGATTTAAAAAAATGATATACATACTTAAAGGTTTAGGTTTACATAAAGTTCCAACAAAACACATAAGCTTAAATTAGCTTAACCAAATTTATCCAACTTATACTGCCTTTTAGTAACTAATTAAATCAAAACAGTCATGGAAAAGCATGACCTCCACACATCATCCACATTCAGAGTGGGTTTTTTCCTACCAGTTGCATCTTCAGACTGATCAGGAGCTGTGGTCTTGTTTCCAACTGAGGTCACGTTTATACATAGCAGGGTATTTAGAGACACCAATATTTCCCACCCTCTGTTTTCAAAAATAACATCTTGCACACAACATTGTTTTAAAAAAAAACGTAATTTACATCAACCCACATAAATACACCGTTGAGTGCCATTATAACTATGCCAAACCTATTATATAGGCGGCAGTGTAGGGAGAAGGATAAAGCCATGCAAGCCAATCAGAATCCTAAGAATCAACAACAACAACAACAACAACATCTCATGCCATTCCTCCAGGAGGACGACTTCTTTCTCGAGGTTTGTCCACCAGACCGTAGGTCGCCCAGGTCGGATCCAAAATCGGCAGCGGCGATGTTGCAGGCAATGTCCATACGTGTTGGATGGGAAAGCTGCAGTAAAAATGCTGACCTCCGTGCACTCCTTCGCTCTGCTCCTCGATAAAGTACAGCAGTTGTATTTTCAATTTCAAACAGACCAAAAGCGTTTGCACAAACGTAAAAATGAGTAGCACCTTAACAGCATCCATGGTAGCCAACAAACTGTAAACAAAGGGCGCTCACATGACGTGAAGCATTTTCTTTTTTTCTTTCTTTTTTTTTTTTTTAAGATATTTTTTTGGCCATTTTGTGGGCTTTATTGATAGGACAGAGTGAAGAGGGAGACAGAGGGGAAGACATACGGGAAAGGGCTCCGAGTCGGATTCAAACCCGGGCCACCCGCTTACGAGGACAATGCCTCTACGGTACGCGCTTTACCAGGTGTGTCACCTGGAACGCCCCATGACGTGAAGCATTTTCTGTCGTATAGAATGAGCGTGACAACCTAAAACCCCATTTCTCTCAGTTGACACGACAACATAAAACCGGAGTTTTCCAAATTCTCCACTTTGCCCGGAGTTTTTAGAAATAATCGTTTTCTGTGATAAAAATGGGGTTTTCATCTAAATGAGAGGCCAAACCGCATGGAAATATCTGTGTTTTCCCTTCTTGTAAACGGGGCCTGAGCTACCTTAAAAAAAAAAAAAAAAGGAACGCTCAACACAGACCTCATCCTCCATCCTTGAGTGGAGTTAAACAAGCCTTTTCTCCATTGTAATTTACTGCTGTTCATTATCGCACTGTGAGTCAGAATTAAGCAATAAGCCACTTGAGGCTGTGGTTTTAAGGCCACTTAGCTGTTCTGAAATCTCTGTAAATCACGACCTAAGTCGTGATTTACATAAGTGGCTTATCGATGTTATAAAACAGTTATTACATAAACCTAGCAATGTTTCATAAAATAGACATACAGCAACAAAAGCAATAAGTCAGTGAAAACAAATAATCACTCTTCCATGAAACAATGTGGTTCAGAAGCAAGAACATTGCACCAACATCATCTCTCACTGTAGTTGGGACGTCATTATGATCATTAAGATCATTGGTGTAGGTTGTTGGCTTTAGATAGAGATAAAGGCCAGTGGACTGGGCGGCAGCTATGAGAGCTATTTGTCCAGCCTGGTCTCACTCTCAATTTGCACAAGGCACCTTTTAGTGTCTGTATGAGATGCACCAGGTTTTCCATTAACATTGATGTAAACCAGGGGTGTCAAACTCTGGCCCGTGGGCCAAATTTGGCCCGCAGTGAAATTTTATTTGGCCCGTGAGGCAATATCAAATTGTTATATTATTATTGTACTATAAAAGCTGACCCGCCGGTATTATACACCGCATTTACCGCTAATACTACAAATCCCACAATGCCCTGCTGTTGTTTTGGCGCGTCAATCAGGACAGGACCCAGAAACGCTCCTCTGTGACAGTCGTCATAGCAACCTCAAGCTAGAGCTGTCTCCCAGCTACCCCTTCCCAAAAATGGCGAAAAGAAAGGCAGAATTTATTAACCTGTTGAAAAAGTTTATTTTGATATTTAAATCAGAAGGATGCAAATAGAAAAGAGGCATACAATTTTTATTTCATTTTTATTTAATAAATTAATGACACTGATGTGTTTTTTATTTGAAATTTGATTTTGCATGTCTGCACTATTTAGTTATATATTGTATGTTTATAAGCGTTGCTGGTTCCATATTTAATGTTAAAGCAAAACATGTTTGGTATATATTAAAAGGTTTATTTGTTCAGTGTTGGCCCGCGATTTTATTCAAGTTTTAAATTTTGGCCCATTGTGTATTTGAGTTTGACACCCCTGATGTAAACCCATCCATGGCAGTATTCGAGTTATAGTATCATGCAACATAAGGAGTGTAAAGGCAAAGCAAAACTTTGCAAACAAAGCAACAGGACACACCAGATTTCCTCTCTGCTCAAACATAAAAACCATCTTTGCGTTTATACATTTAATGACATCTTTGCACACTTCTGCCCACTCCTATACAGGCATTTTGAAACAGTTGGTATGGCACAGTAATAGTGATGTAATGTGGCGTGTACGTGTTTATAGTATTTCACAACAACATCTCAGCCAATCATAATCAAGCACTGAAACTGCCCGTTTTATAGTGAAACATTTTGTAAGAAATGCAAAGAACTTAAAGGCAGTCAGTCAGAAAACTCTACCCCACTGAAACTAAGTGGTCCACTAAAGAGTGCACATTTACAAGCAAACCAATCATCATCACCGTGTCAAGCCGTTATGACACACACTCACCTGTGCTTCGCCCTCCATCAGGCTGCTACTTCTGCTGCTGCTCTGTGCTGCCATGCAGGTCTTAATGCTTTATTCAACCACTTTCTTCTGAGCTCCACCTGCTATGTTCTGTTTTTATGTACCACGGGGGGATTATGCACTCCTGGTCAAAGACTAATGCAAGTGCAGCAGTTAGCAATAAAAGCAGGTCTGGCTATCCCTATTGCCATGTTTGCACCATCAATAAACCTTTTAATATTAGCATGTGAGTATGCTTTCATGAGTCAGTTACAATTTTACATGTTTCTAAAGACACTGCTAAAATGATGAAGATTCAAGCAAAACAAAGGAGTCATCAGTATATAGCACCTAATGGAACCTAAGAGGGCCTTTAGAGCATCAACCTGGAAAGCTATAAAAATGAACTGTACTGCCTGTCAGTTTCACTGGGCAGGATATGGAAACTCAAATCTCTCCAAACTGCTCTGACTACTAATGGAGCCTCATAATTCCAAAGTCTCTGTCCGCTCACTTCACAGAATAGAACAGAAACTCACTAGATACAATTCTGTTTTTACTTCCTTTTAATAATGCATGAAAGCGAATAGATTCATTTTCCCCCTCTGTTCAATATTTAAGTGCACAAGGCTACCACTGATCCTTAGTGAATCTGTGCTGCTGCTTATGCTGCATTGAGTAGCTCCTCAGTAAGTGTCCCAATATCTCACTCTTGCTCCTCTGACACCATCAGAGACGTAGGAATTATATTGTATGGATTGCCTAGTAAAAGGATACCGGGCCAGCGGATAATTTCCTCAAGCTGTGCTTTTGAGGATCAGCCAGCAGGGGTATTAAGAAGAAACATAGTTAGGCTGGTGAATTGAACCCCATTATAGCTGGATCAAGTCACTCTCTGCACCTCTCTGTCTGTCTGCAGCATCACAGCTACTTCCAGTAATTCTATACTCCCCCTACCTGTGTGCCCTGTCTATGCTTTGTTAAAGTAAAAGCAGTGCATGAGTTCCATTCCAACATGGTCTCACAGGAATCCGTGAAATAGCCACGGATTCGCTTAACTCAAAATCCGTGGAATAGCCACGGAATCACTCAAATTTCCGTGAAACTGACACGGATTTCGCTACAATGCAAGTTAATGACAATCACTTTGTATGTTGGAATAGACACGGGATATGACTATGTACATTCACTGAGTGAATATTTAGAAAATAAAACATATATTTCTCGCTAGAAATGTGATCAAAATCCATTTTTATGCAGAAACTAAGTCAAATTAAAGAATTTTTCACTAAAAATGAGAGAACTGTCCGCCATGTTTTTGTTCTGACCGCCGGGACCTTGAAAGTCACGTGACTTGGAACAAACCAATAGGAAAAAATATCAATGGAATAGCCACGGGATATGACTGTCATTAACTTGCATTGTAGCGAAATCCGTGTCAGTTTCACGGAAATTTGAGTGATTCCGTGGCTATTCCACGGATTTTGAGTTAAGCCAATCCGTGGCTATTTCACGGATTCCTATGAGACCAGGTTCTTCCATTCCCATACATTTGGTTGGAAATTCTGCTCTTTATAGGAAATTGAGGAGTTTTGTGTACTTTTACATTTCCACCAGAGTTTGAAGCTCATATTTTGACAGAATAAATGAATGGTCTCCTTGGGGGGAACTGGGAGGATAGTGTTTCAATGTAGGAGTGAAATACTAGTAAGTAGTTAATGAACAGAATAATAAAAAATGAAATGTGCTTATTACAACCCTTTCATGGACGATTTGAAATGTTAATGCTTTGTGGTCGCTTGAGTCCCTTAATGATAATATATCGTGATGGCTGTTGCTACACAACACCCCTCCTCCCCCCCCCCCCCCCCCCCCCCCCCCCCCCCCACCACAGATGGCACAGAGGAAACATGTATACAGAAGAGTTGATGTGAAACTGAGACTAAGTCGATTATATCATATCCACATTTAATCCACAGTCAGGGTGGGGAAAAAGAAAAAGGCACTTTGTGGCTGTTTGTGGTGCTGTTAGGAATGTATTTTTAGGAAACTCCAGACACATGGTGCTGTATGAGGACTTGTTACTGTACTACTATGTGTGCCTCCTGGGACAAATAGTGGTGGTAGATATTGATATGTCAAGCTTAGCTCAATAAAATTCAGTTCAATTACAAACAATAACAATCAGGTATAGGTTAAGCTCCAAAACAATGGATCTTATACTGTTTATCCCAAAAAAAATCCCAGGTAGAAACTGTACATTCTCAGAAAGTTCTGAAAACATCCCAGCAGGCATAAAGGACCTTCATTGTAACGTTATGTAATAATAATAATAATAATAATAATGTTTGCAAACATTAAAGGAACATTGAGGCTGTTTTGGGACATTTAGGGGGCCATTCTCTTTCTATTTGGTAATGCACTCTTAAAGGGTGAGAAGAATAAAAGTGAAAATCAAAGAAATGTTTAATGATATTGTAATCTGGTGATTTTCTCCGAAACAACTGTGGTGTACTCATTAAAACTGAGCTAGAGTTTCATTAAATAGAATGCCATCACTGCCAAAAGCAGTCAAATTAACATGGTAATATGATGGTTTTCACAGATAATTCCTCATAATAATCTTGTTTACATAACTATTCACTTAGTTGTGGAATTAGTTTTTTTCCACAAAGACAATTTGTTTATGACTTGACACCATCAAAACTGACCAAACCAATTACGAATGGGACCTGGTTAAAATTGAAAATGACTTTTAAAATTGAAAATGTAATGCACTACTGCCAGACAAATTGTTAGGATGGAAATTATGCACGTAATGAGCTGGTATTTTTGGATGAGGATACGAGCCATCCTGAGGACATTCAGTAATGAAGAGAGAAAACTTTTAATTGATTCAAGACTTTTACACTGGACTGTGTATATCCAATTCCCATGGATGTCACCATCTCTCACCTGATAGTTTGCCCTGCATACGGTATAGTGGCGAAGTAGCTCTATAACCAAAAGCTCTAATAAAACTCTACCAAATCACAGATATTTATATCTGTAGTAGCAGGATGTTGGTTGCACATGATTTCATCAAAGCAACAACAATGAATCATTGTGAGAAATGGCATTTGGTGAAGCTTTTCAAATTAGAGGGAACAGATGTAACACACACGTGTCATGTAGGATTTAATAAACAGGAAAAGAAGGCTTTTATACAGCCTAATAATGGTTGTGGATGAAAGACACTTGGAAGAATCACAGTTTAGTGCAAACTGCTACTCTAACAATTAGAAGCATTGCCCTAATAGCCTAATAAATAGCACCACAGTTGGGGCTACTTATGCATGTTTGATATGACCCACTGTGTGTTTCCCCTCCATTTGTTGATTGGCTGAATTGATGAGTAATTGGATGATTTAATGAGACGGGTGATGTGATGCCTTAGAGGATAACCCCATCCACTTCCCCTATAGTGCTATTCCACTACTCCTGGCCTGTCCCACACATTGTGTGCCAGGTCAATATGCCTACATGATAAAACGAACACGGTCTCACAGGAATCCGTGAAATAGCCACGGATTCGCTGAACTCAAAATCCGTGAAATAGCCACGGAATCACTCAAATTTCCCTGAAACTGACACGGATTTCGCTACAATGCAAGTTAATATTTTTTCCTATTGGTTTGTTCCAAGTCACGTGACTTTCAAGGTCCCGGCAGTCAGAACGAAAAACATGGCGGACAGTTCTCTCATTTTTAGTGAAAAATCAATATTTTGACTTAGTTTCTGCATAAAAATGGATTTCGATCACATTTCTAGCGAGAAATATATGTTTTATTTTCTAAATATTCACTCAGTGAATGTACATAATCACTTTGTATGTTGGAATAATCACGGGATATGACTGTCATTAGCTTGCATTGTAGCGAAATCCGTGTCAGTTTCACGGAAATTTGAGTGATTCCGTGGCTATTCCACGGATTTTGAGTTAAGCGAATCCGTGGCTATTTCACAGATTCCTGTGAGATCAGGTTGGAAATAACAATATGTTGTAAATGCACTTGGATGCATTATTATTGAGGTTGCAGCCATGACCTTGCACTCCCTTTTACAATGTTCTCTCTATCTTCTATCTTCTCTCTATGTTCTAACTATCTAACATAGTTAGGCTGGTGAATTGAACCCCATTATAGCTGGATCAAGTCACTCTCTGCACCTCTCTGTCTGTCTGCAGCATCACAGCTACTTCCAGTAATTCTATACTCCCCCTACCTGTGTGCCCTGTCTATGCTTTGTTAAAGTAAAAGCAGTGCATGACTTCCATTCCAACCTGGTCTCACAGGAATCCGTGAAATAGCCACGGATTTGCTTAACTCAAAATCCGTGGAATAGCCACGGAATCACTCAAATTTCCGTGAAACTGACACTGATTTCGCTACAATGCAAGTTAATGACAGTCATATCCCGTGGCTATTCCAACACACAAAGTGATTATGTACATTCACTGAGTGAATGTATAGAAAATAAAACATATATTTCTCGCTAGAAATGTGATCAAAATCCATTTTTATGCAGAAACTAAGTCAAAATATTGATTTTTTTCACTGAAAATGAGAGAACTGTCCGCCATGTTTTTTGTTCTGACCGCCGGGACCTTGAAAGTCACGTGACTTCGAACAAACCAATAGGAAAAAATATCATTAACTTGCATTGTAGCGAAATCCGTGTCAGTTTCACGGAAATTTGAGTGATTCCGTGGCTATTCCACGGATTTTGAGTTAAGCGAATCCGTGGCTATTTCACAGATTCCTGTGAGATCAGGTTGGAAATAACAATATGTTGTAAATGCACTTGGATGCATTATTATTGAGGTTGCAGCCATGACCTTGCACTCCCTTTTACAATGTATCTTTTAAGTGGAGCCTATAGTGTGTAGGGTTGAATTCCTGAGCTTGGGGATGGCATTGTGCATTGCACTTCACATTCCACAGCGAGAGCAAAGCCGACGCACTCTGACTTAACACCAAATGCTGATATGAAAAGTGTTTCTTTCATCTTTTCTAGTGTTCTTTCCACAAAATTAGTTTCTTCGAGTTGATACAAGTAAATGTATCAATTCTTTCAAGTTTTGATACTTTTTGTATGACATCAGTTTGCTCATGAATTTCTGTTATACTATATTCATTCATTCATTCATTCACTTCCGCACTTTAAGTTGATTTTTTTACTGTTTAAACTGTCTTTTATAATGCCTAACCAGGACGTTTTTCCCCCTGAACCTAGATCAGTGATTTTGTAGCATAAATTCACAGAAACTGCAGCCTTTTTTTTCAACCGTGAGCTGTTTGTTTATGTATAATGACATGTGTGTTCATTTTAGAATGCTCCGCTGTACCATGAGACGCTTTTCCCAAATGCTTATATGCCTGGTACTGACAAACGGTCTATTCTGACGTTTAGGTTGGAGATCGTGTTGGAAAAGATGATGGTTATATAGACTCAGCAGGTGGTAAACTTTTATACACACCTGAGAACATGTGCAAAATAATCATGGCCTGTTGAGTGTTGCACAATATTGCAAAGCACCATGATGTCACAACCACCTGGAGGTAACAGGTCGGAGATTTACAGTTGCAGGACGATGGAGTAAAGATGCAAAAACTTAGCCTGACATCAGCAGATTTATTTGCAAATGTGTATTAGTCTGAAACCTCCATAACCCTACAACCAATCAGAGCAATAAATCATGTGATGTAGAGCTGAGTCAAACTTTCCCAAATTAGAGACTTAGAGCTAAACTGTACACTTAAATGTGTTCTTCAAAAAATTGAGGTGAGAAACAGGGTGCATAATCTTACATAATCTTGGTTAATATTTGACCAGCGCTGGCTACTTTGATCCGAGATTCGCGTTGGACACCAGTCATTTGATAAATCCCATGCCATATTAAATAAATGGATTAATTAAGGACAGGTGGAGTCTGTCTGAAAGAGAGCGGGACTAGATGCACCTGACACAGAAGATGATAATGAGCTCGGCATAATCATCTGTCCTCCAGGCTAGAAAAAATGTCTTACCAGTTGACACATTTTTTATGTTAAAATTGTGTGTGTGTGTGTGTGTGTGTGTGTGTGTGTGTGTGTGTGTGTGTGTGTGTGTGTTTGTGTGTGTTTACACGTGGACGCCCAATAAAATGTTCTGCGAATGAAGATCGTTTTTGTTGATATCTTATAGACTTTTAATGTGACCTGTCGATACTATTTTGCAAATCATTGCATCTCTAAAAGACATAATTTGAATATGAAGATAAAACGAGAATTTCTAGCAATTATAATATGCCAAAAGTTCAAATTAATATATTCATAACAGACAGCAAATGCATTGCTTCTCATTAAATACATCTGAGCATGATGTGGGGTCATCTGGGCATCTGGATTGGTTTTCATGCAGGTCAAGAGGACGCTCGGCTTTACAAATGCAAATCCTTACATTCACTCAAGGACAATTCGGTCACAGTCGTTGAAACTTTTTTGCATTTCTGTCTTTCCACTGTATTTTCCCTGAAGATCACAAAGCATTACTGGTGATTTGGGTGAGATATATTTGAGCCAGTGGGCTCCCACGTCGTTTCTCTGGGACCATCACCACCGTCATCATCATCATCATCATCGCTGTGATGGGACTGTTGTTCTGCCTAAGTGACTCCATTTGGCCAATTAGCCCATCGCCAGGAAGTGCTCCTCTATTATTTTTCTCCCCTCCGCTCTGATGAAACAATGTCAGGCAGAGGCATTTGTTAGCTGATTATACTACCGTGACATTCAACCGCATGACTCTGTTTAGAGCAACAAAATCTCATAAAACATGCAGTCGAATGAGAGTCGACAGTTGGTGATAGATTGAGAGAGAGAGAGAGAGAGAGAGAGAGAGAGAGAGAGGAAGACAGCGAGAGGACTGAGTGTGTTCGCCCTTGGCTCCATGCGGCAGTTTTTGCAATAACAATTAGAGTGTGTGAGATATAAAAGCTAATGATCAGGTCTGTCATATTTGCATATGCAAAGAGCAGTGGGCTGATTGCTTGCACGAAACGGCACTTAGAGAGCGTAATTAGAGAAGTCTGGCGGTGGTGATGTCGACAGCCAGAACAGTGGAGAGATTCCCTCTTAATGAGGCTTGTCACGGTACGCTCTGCCTCAAGTCTCTGCTCCGTGTTCTGACACACACACACACACACACACACACACACACACACAGTACACACTTTAACCCCTGTCTACAGTCAGTAACCCAGTTTAGAACACATTTTCCTTTACTTTGGATTTTTTACATGAAAGTCTTACAACTCAAATGACACAAACACACACTTTACACACTTTGAGTCAAAACAGGAACACAAACACAGACAAACCCATACAGACATCATATTTAGCTATCAGGTCTAATCAGAATATTCAGTCTAATTACAGGACATGTTGATATGAAATAGCTCTTTTAAATGTCTTTCACTTTCTCCTGCTGAAAGGAAAGGATGTTTATTTTCTCCTGTTTGTGCAGAAAAATATTTTATTAGCTGGGCTCTTTCCAGGCTCTAAGATTTTTCAGAAATGTCTTTCCCTATTACGGATTTCTTTTGTCTGTTTATCCATGGTGGCCGTTTCTACATGCGCTGTTTATTACAAACAATCCAGATACTAAAAACCTGTCACTTTCTCAGCAGCGGAGAGTTTTTCTGGCTACCTGACACTGTGAGCCAGACTCAAAGCTCTGTGGATATTTGAGGCTTAATGACTGCATGCACAAAAGTAGTAAATAAACACATTTCCTGCATTTGACAGTGCTACTTCTTGGTCGTTGTGAAATTTTGTTAGCGTGAAACAGAAAAAACTACTATTCCTGCAGTTGTCATTTATGGTTGTTCATAAACTTTTTGGGCGTAATCAGGCTTTTTCTGGGTTAACCTCTTGTGACCCTGCGTCCTCATATGTGGACATTTCATTTTAGGTTTTCTAAACCTTATACTTAATTCTGCTGAACTATAACATATTGTCCTCAGGAGTACACACAGAAAAAGCACAATACATCAATCAGTGTAAAAATCAGATGGCAGCATCTTGGTTAAGCCAATCAACAGCTTATCCCCACACAAAAGTGGACCAGGTACAAAATCTGATCATATCTTATGGTTAAAACTTGTTTATTTGTGCTTAATAATGTTTGTAGTTTGATATTCTGTGCAAGTGAGACTATTTTTAGCAATAGCAACAAGCTACGACACTGCTAATCAGGAAGTACTCATTTGAGGACGAGACTTTTACTATCGTTCTTCCAAAGAGAGGGTGTAAATGTAAGGAAATAAAAGTTCTATACACTGGTGAATTAATTGTGTTATACAGTAAAATGAATCAAAAACTACTTCCTGTTTAAAGACAATGGTTAGTTTTTGTACTTATCTATTACTTATAGATACTTATAGACTTATCTATACTTATTATTGTACTATCAGGTCCTACAAATCCAAAATATCTAGGAGAAACTTAGCCTGGCTAACACCAGACTAATCTCAAATGAGATGTGGTCTGGGAACCAACAATGCATTTCTCCGTAGAGGAGGTGTGGTTTACGATCCTCCAGAGCCGTTTATTGGACGCTTAGAATGTCTATCAAAAGCGTCTGTAGGTAGCTCTTAGCCAATCAGATCAGTTATACCAGATGACGTATGTAGAGCGACAGAAATGGATGTTTGTTGTGTGTGTGTCTGTGAGAGAGTGTTGCTTGCTGCTTTGCTTCTCCAGTTCTCGCTTTCTGCAAGATTTATTTATTTTTACGCTTTATTCCCCCTCATGTCATTCTGCCACACACATCCACTGATTTTATGGGCAATAAACAAGCTGCTGCGGGCCTCTCGGCGGCTCCGCTGTCCCCCGGCTCGTAGCCAGATCACCGGCGTTACAATAGCGGAGCTAATAGCTACCGCTAACGGTAGCGTAGCGCTACCGCTATTAGCCCCGGTACCGTAACGCTAGTGATCTCGATACGAGCCGGGGGACAGCGGAGCCGCCGAGAGACCTTTCGCCTTTCAACTTTGGCTCTAAACTATTTAAAACACCATCTACAGCTAAAGAGAGTTTCGCGTCTGCTGCAGCCATGTTGGATCAGTAAGAAAACTACAAGCTTCCGTCTGCCGGGTAGTACGCGTCATCGTCTTGCAGTTCCTCCCCGTTCTGTGATTGGATCCCTAAAACAGGGCTAAGAAATCCCTCTGGTTTCCAGACCCTTTCGCAGTTCGAAATTAAATCGAGCGCGCAAGGCAGTCTGGGTATACCCAGGCTAGGAGAAACTAACAATACATACCAAACAAAAGCTTGGGTCTCAGGAGGTTAAAAATTAAAACGTTTTGGTTAAGGAGACAAAAGAAACCAACTGTTAGGTGGAAATGGAATGTGAAGAGTATGATGCAGTTTGTTTCTAAAAGTTACTGGGACTTCATTGATTGACTATAGGATGCTTGTCCTCCCCCCTGCTGCTCCGTCCTCCAGCCCATGATCCGGAAATTGATCAAGGTCTTCCATCATCAAAAGATCTTTCAATCTTATAAATGCATCTGGAGGACATGAGAAAAGAAAGGAAGGCTCTCAGAAAACCTTTATCATTTGTGATACCGCACCCTGGGTACAGCTGTCCAACACAGCAGTGCTGATTATAATCAAATATTGATGAGCACGTGGGAAGTATACAGCTAGCAACAACACAAGGAAGCAAGATTTCAATATTAACAAAACATCTTCAAGAAGAAAATAAAAAAATGGTTCATATCTAAGACGCATAGTCTATTTGTTAGTCATGCTTATATAAATTAAATTGCACTGATTACCAGCCAGAGATCTTAAAAACCGAAATAAACCTAGGATTTTCAATTTTCACTTTGAATGAATCATGTGTGACGAATGGTCCCTCGCTAACAATAACCAGATCTAAGCTAACAACAGTAATATTCAATCATAAACACTTTATTCTGCATATTTTATTGCCAAGATAAACTGTTTGCATGCGTCAGATCCTGTATAAACACTGTAGCTGCTGATGGCCTGTTTGCATGGAGGTGCAGGTGTCAACTTGTCAGCTGTCATCTCTGTCTCCCCCCTCTCCCAGGCCATCAGCTGGCTCAGAGGGAGGTTGTGAAAAGATTTTAAATATCTGTTTTTATGACATTGCCTTTAACTGCAAGCCTAAAATTGACCCAACTAGCTTGCCAACCAGGTCAACATGCACACAGAGATGCAGAAATTGCTCTGTGTACAGTATTATGTATATGTCACTACGTCTGACTGCATTAGGAGAGAAGCTTCTCTGACAATCAATTAATTTGGTTCTGAGAACGTTTATCGTCTATGTTGTAAGGGAATATATCAGAGACTGTTCATATTTTTAAGAGCAAACTGAAGACTTATCTTTTTAACTTGGCTTTTACCTGAACCATTTTTAGAGATTTTTCTGCTCATGCATGTTAGTGTTATTACATCTTCTCTTTTATTTATTTATTTATTAATTATTTGCTACTATTTATTAGTCTATTTATGTATATATATATATATATATATATTATTATTATTATTATTATTATTATCATGCTCTAGTTCTTAATTATTTATTTATTGTTTTATCTTTTTTTATCTAGTTTTTTATTTTATATATATATATATATATATATATATATATATACTTTCCATTGTCATTATTGACTTTTACTTTTTATTTTTTATTATTATTATTATTATTAGTATTCTATTTATTTTCAATTTTTTTTTGTTAATATGTATTATTTAAATATGTATGTTTAGGGGGGAAAAAAAAGAAAAAAAAAGTTAATTGAGTAGTGGAGAAGGGGTAGGTTTAAATAAGCATATGCTTCATCCTACTCCTTTTCGGACATGTTGCGTTCACATTACAGCGTTTGTTTTGACTATTGCTATTTTTATTTATTTTTTTTAATTTTTTTGTTTTGATTATTCTCATTGGATGTATTTGTTTTTGTGTTTACTTTGTTGTGTTACTCGCACATGTTCGAAATAAAAGCTGAACTGAACTGAACTGATATATATATCTTTTTATCTTATTTTATTTTATCTTACTTTATCCTTGTGGGGGTGGGGGAGTTGGGGATGGGCGGAGGGTGTTTGTTTCTATGTTTCGTTATCTTTTAATTATCATTATTTTCTCCTTTCTTTTTTATGTAAAGCGCTTTGTTTTGCATCTCTCTTGTATGAAAAGTGCTATACAAATAAAGTCTGATTGATTGATATGCAAAAGACTGAAACAGATATCTGCAAATCTTAAATAGATATTGGCATATTTCTTATAAAAACTGCACTCACTCTCTGTGTTCACAATATTTGTCTGTCCATTTTGATATAAAACTGCAGTGTTGTGATGCATTAGATCAGCCCGACTCACACTTGCTCTCATGTATCCTTGTTCGTGCCTCCTGAAGGTGGACAAAACTCTGCTGGGCTCTATGTGAGGCCACCAATTTCTGAGCTAATTAGAAAGATAAAAGTGTAATTTGTCTCACCCTAACAGATGGAACAAAGCTAAAAAAAGACCCAGGGGGATGTCAATCAAGTAGTCCATACACACCCACACAGACCCGATAAGAGGTCTAGTCAGACAGAATAAGTAAAATCACTTGTGTGGGTGTGCCATAGATGTGCCCGGCCAAGAGGAGCATGGTGGGGAAAGGACTTTTTACACAAGTAAGAGACTTTTTGTTACAGTGCACTATTGCTCACGGCCTCCTCATTCATAGTTTTGGAAAGGTGCAATCAAGGTTATAATAGTTTTGGATTTTTCATTAGTTTTAGTTTTAATTTCGTTGTCAATTTTTGTTTTCAAATTCAGTTAGTTTTAATTCGTTTTTAGAGTGAGTTTGCTAGTTTTGATTAGTTTTATTTTTTGGAAAATGCTTAGTTTTAGTTTAGTTTTTATTAGTTTTAGTGTTAGTTTTAGTTTTTTGTAATGGGGTATTTGTTTGGTGCCAGATTCAATAAGGTCACAATAAATGTTGCCTTTATTTCCTTTGTCTGATCCATCTCAGCCCCAATAAGTTTATTAAGTCATAAAACCAGATAGATGAAATTGATTCATATCAACCAAAAAGGTTTACGTATGAAAAAGTTGACAAAGACGAAAACTAAGGACATTTTCACTATAATTTTAGTTAGTTTTAGTTAGTTTTGTAACCACAAAATACAGTTTCAGTTAGTTATCGTTTTTTTAAAACTCTCGTTTTTATTTTTATTTCAGTTAACGAAAATGTGTTTTCAATTCTAGATTTTGTTATTTCGTTAGTTTTCGTTAACTATAATAACCTTGCCAAGGATGTAGGGGATTTAAACAATAGTTGCCATTCAACTTATGTGTAAGAACGTGGGAAAATATGCCAAACCAGTGGTGGGCCGTCAGGGCCAGCAAGGCCTTCTCTGCTGGCCTAACATAACCAGAAATCATGATCATGATTATGATAAAGGTTAATTTAATTTTTCATTTACTTTCCCTAAATATCTAAAAGTATTCATATTCTCTTCATGTCATATTATGCTCCTTCCAGTGCTGTTGTTTTTAGGTTAGAGTTTTTATCCAATCAGAATTCAGCTATCTTATGTTGCCAGGCTGTATGAAATCTGCCCGGGCCTTCAGAATCAACAATGCGGGCGTCTGTGCACTGTAAGTGAACGGGCAAATACAGTGATACAGTTGTCTTTCTGATATTAAACTGCGATTTTGCAATTTATTGTACAATCTTGTTAAAGCTTGCATATTCTTTGTGGACTCATTTAATAAAACTTTTTGGAAAGATCATTTTAAAGACCCTTTTATTTTTAAGTTTTGACAGAAGCATATCAGATATGTTTTAATTGCTAATGCGGTATTGTTGATTTTTAAAATGCGCCGGATAATAGCCCATTTTTCAGTACACAACTGAGGTGATACAATGCCTAGTCGTGCTTAAGTGTGTTTCTAACTACTCTCCAGTCCTGGTGTTACAAATGCTGGCATAATGAAAGTCATATTTATTGACTAAGTTGGACATCACTGAAGGCCTAAGTGTGAAATGCACCGCCCGCCACTGTGCCAAACAAACAAAAAAAAGTAACCCAACCTATGACACTGTAATTCTTGCATGAAGATTTGTAGGGCGGCTGCAGTAAATTAAGAACAAACCTTTAACTATTGACCTTCAAAACCCCTCAAGAGTCAAATCATTTACGGAGCACATCTACCTCTACCTGTAAGCAAAGAAAACCAACCTGGTATTCTCGGAGCCTTATCCTCCGGGGGGCAAATTCTTGCCACAAGATCGATTTCTCTCTCCCTTTACCTTTATCAATCTGTCTCCCCCACCCTTTGCACCCCCCTTTCTCTCAATCCATCTCTCTCTCTTCCACCTTCCCATTTATTCTGCCTTCCCTCAATCTATCTCTCTCTGTCTCTTTTACTACCATTTATCTCTCCTTTCTTTCCTCAATCTATCTTTCGTCCTCCTACATATCTCTTTCTCTCGGTGTATTAAAATGCCTCATTTGGATCCATTCTCAGCTCCTACACTGCAGCTTTGCGTTGCCTCGGTCAGAACTAGAGAGCATCTCATCAGCTTTGTGAAGATCAATCTGTCTGTCCTTTCTTTCCCCTGTTTGCCTCAGAAATGAGATTAACAGATTATCCTTTTCTCCCAGTGAAGAATATCTGTTTGTCATGTTAAAGCAAGACAGAAGGTGGAGGGAAAGCAGATTTGGGGCGCTGAACCATTAGATGTAGGGTGAAAAAACTTAAAAGTGAACTTGTAGCTTGTCTGCCCCACCTACAGAGAACCTGCCACTGTTAGAATACACAACGAATGGAAGAGAAATCCAGCTCAGAGTGAATGTGAGTACAGCTGCTGACCTGATAACATCCATGGATATATTCAATGAACATGCAAACCAGGTAGTTGATGTCATCACTGACATTTTAACAGGAGAGTGCCAATACTAGGGGTGCACCGATCGATCGGCCGGCCAATCGATCGGCGCCGATTTCCTTAATTTTGCGGGATCGGCGATCAGCCGATTCCTTTACGTCAAACCGATCTTATCTACCTGGATAATAACCCCCCACCGGCGAAGCAGTGCTCCCAACTTTGTTGCTAAATTCAGCAACTTTTCAGACCCTCTTAGCAACTATTTTTCAAGAAAGCGACTGGAGACAAATCCAGCGACTCCTTCTTACTCTTCTTAACAAGCCGCTAACGAGCTGGAGGCCGGCTCGTTAAGAAGAGCCGCCGTTAGCGGCAGTTAGCTACAGTTAGCTCTGTAGCAGTACAGTGTGTATGTGCTGCTGCTGCAGGAGGTGTTCACTTAGCGATCTCTGTTTGTTTACAACAAGCACCAGACACTCTGTGTACAGTTAGCAATGCTGGCCCATAGACTGCCGTGGAAAACCCTCTCCGTTTGTTTCTTCTTCTACAGTTTGGCATCTAGCCGCCACACTGTATCATCAAATGTTACGCTGCCCCCGTGTGGAAGGCACCAGTAATACAACTTTTTTTCCTTCCAGATATGATGAACTATTCGATTTTTTATGATTTAATGACTATTTGAATATTCGAAAATCGATGTCCTCCCTAGTTGTCTGTATGTTGTACAGAACAAAAACCACTTAATGGTTGCAGTTCTTTTGTTAGTTTGTCCTGTAAATTGTTGCTATTTATTTTAAGTTCAATATTTTATTATCTACCTCAGACATTGTGATTTCCTTAATTTGTTAAAGAAAAATACTGCTGTGTTATTGTTTTTCAATATAAAAAGATTCAAACATTGAAGGTGTATGCTGTGAGTTATAAAAAAATCGGTATCGGCCAAAATCGGAATCGGCAGGTCAGGCTTTTTAAAAATCGGTGATCGGTGATCGGCCAGAAAATTGCAATCGGTACCCCTAGCCAATACCTCACCAGCCACCATCATCCCTGTAGATAAAAAGTCTGCAGTGGCCACTCTAAACATCTACCTCCCTGTACCACTCACTCCCATTCTAAACAAGTGCTTGAGAAACTGCACATCAGAAACAAAATCCCAGCCAGCCTGGACCCTCACCAGTTTGCATACAGAGCCAGCAGATCCAGAGAGGAGCCATCTTCATGCCCTCCACTCAGCCCTGACACATCTTGAAAATAACAGCACCTACATCAGAAAGTTGTTTTTGATTTCAGCTCAGCATTCAATACAATCCCTCCCATGTTTGGCAAGCTTAGCACTCTGGGCTTGAGTACCGCATTCTACAACTGGATATTGGACTTCTCCACAAACAGACAGCAATCACTTCCAATTGGCCGCCACATTTCCTCCACTCTGGTGCAGAACATTGGAGCCCAACAGGTCGGTGTGCTAAGCCCCCTCTTGTTCACTGTTTGTGGACGTCACCTCCATCACCGAGCAGATTTCAAACAACAACGAGATTTCATCGAAGTGGTGCACAGAGAAAACCTAATGTTCAACGCCAGTAAAACCAATGAGCTGATTGTTAATTTGAGGGAAAAGAAGGTGAAGACAAACGTCTACATCAGCAGGGCGGAGGTGTAGCAAGTCAACACTGAAAACCTGACAGGGTCATTTCACATTTTACAAGGAGCAAGAGAAAACAACTTCTGTTTGTTTGACACGGACACTTGATCATTGCTCCTCAGCGTCAGATACCAATGATCAGTGGACTTCTAAAAAAACTTCTATGTTCACAGAAAACACTTAATTTTAGGCAACAAAAAGTTAACCCATGAGAACCAAGGTTATAATAGTTTTGGATTTTTCATTAGTTTTAGTTTTAATTTCGTTGTGATTTTTTGTTTTCAAATTCAGTTAGTTTTAGTTCGTTTTTAGAGTGAGTTTGCTAGTTTTAATTAGTTTTTATTTTTGGAAAATGCTTAGTTGCTTAGTGCGAGATTCAATAAGGTCACAGCAAATGTTTCCTTTATTTCCTTTGTCCGATCCATCTCAGCACCAATAAGGTTATTAAGTCATAAAACCAGATAGATGAAATAGATTTCATCAACCAAAAAGGTTTACGTATGAAAAAAGTTGACAAAGGCGAAAACTAAGGACATTTTCACTATAATTTTAGTTAGTTTTTGTAACAACAAAATACAGTTTCAGTTAGTTATCGTTTTTTTTTTTTAAACTCTCGTTTTGATTTTTATTTCAGTTAACGAAAATGTTTTTTTCAATTCTAGTTTTCGTTAACTATAATAACCTTGATAAGAACCCATGGTGACCTGTGTAACAAACACTTTACATCTTCTAGAATCTCCCATATTCAGCTTTATGCTTCACCTTAACTCATTAAATCCCTGAGTGACATATTTTAACACCCTGGTGTGGTGGTTATGTGACTGTGACAGGAAGTGACTTCTCCAAAATGTGGCTGTGTCTGGAAACAGAAATGTGAAAAAGTAGCTAATTTCAAAAAGCTTATTTTTTGTTACGAGGCGAAGTTTAAACCCATTTAACAATTCTAATCCATTAACAGGGTGTCCTGTATTACATTTAACTTGTTCTGACCATATTTCCTGAACAAAATAAAGTCACAATTTTGATATATTATATTAGATATTATTCTAATATTATTATATATTGATGTATTATTATTTTGTTACTCAAAAACAAATCTGAAAGATAATTTGTTGTTAAACAGAACTATTAATGTCACAATTTTGATAAATGTGGAGATGCAAAGAAAAAGGCAAATTTGTGTTTCTGTAAGCAGAAAATGTGTCTAGTTTTTTAAAATTTAAAAATAAGAAATATCATAAAAATAAATACCATAAACACCAAATGTAACATTCATGTCACATCACAGATCTTTGACATTTAGGAGTAGTATATTTTTTTAAACTTGATCCACTTGTTCTGTTGTATATCCCCCATAATTTTCCTTTCAGGATAACTGGGTCTGGGTCAAGGTTATTATAGTTAACGAAAACTAACGAAATAACGAAAACTAGTATTGAAAAAAAAATTTTCGTTAACTGAAATAAAAACAAAAACGGGAGATTTTAAAAAACGGTAACTAACTGAAACTGTATTTTGTGGTTACAAAACTAACTAAAACTAACTAAAATTATAGTGAAAATGTCCTTAGTTTTCGTCTTTGTCAACTTTTTTCATACGTAAACCTTTTTGGTTGATATGAAATCTATTTAATCCATCTGGTTTTATGACTTAATAAACTTATTGGGGCTGAGATGGATCAGACAAAGGAAATAAAGGAAACATTTATTGTGACCTTATTGATTCTGGCACCCAAAAAATACCCCATTACAAAAAACTAAAACTAACACTAAAACTAATAAAAACTAAACTAAAACTAAGCATTTTCCAAAAAATAAAACTAATCAAAACTAGCAAACTCACTCTAAAAACTAGTTAAAACTAACTGAATTTGAAAACAAAAATTGACAACGAAATTAAAACTAAAACTAATGAAAAATCCAAAACTATTATAACCTTGGTCTGGGTTCTTATGGGTTAAGGAAAGAAGACAAGGTTGGGGTTAAAAACAATCACAAGTGGGCTCTGCAGCGGTTCTTTAAAACAATCCAGAACATCATTGGTTATCGTTTATTGACCATCAATGATGTCTGTAAGGTGAGGTGCCTGCATATAGCTTTGCATTTTGTTGTGCAATTGTGTATCTTCTGTTTGGATTCTTCCTTTGCCATGATTACAATTTTCAATTCAGGCCACGCAAGCAGCAAAACTACAATAGAATAAATAACAATTCATGGACAAAAAGATATGACACTATATTTCCATATGTTTATTAATTTATATTCTTTCTATCTCCTTTTCATTTTGGCCTTCTTTCCATAATTCATTTCAGCCTGTAACATTCACAAATAGTGGATTGTTGGTAAATTGTCTTTTTCATTCCAGTCTATATTTTTCAGAACTGTAGCCTTTAGAATGTGTAAACACTTTATGATTTAAATGGTTTTTCAGGTAGGCCTAGTATTCACCAAGAATGCATAACCAATGCACTAACTTCAAAATGTATAATACAAGAATAAATGTGAGGCGCTGTCAGTTGATTATAATCACAGGGTAATATACAGTAAATCACTAGTTCAGGCTCCAGTTGAAGTGTATACAGTAGTGTTTCTTTAATGATAGATCTCAGGAGGGTGAAGGAGTCTGTCTAGCTGAAGAAGAACTGGTAACACTTTACAATAACCATCTAAGTGATGTTTATAGATGGTTTATAAACCAATTAGTATTAACCATTTACAAAATTCTATACATATTTAATCTTTAAATGTTTTCAAGCAATTTCTTAAAGGTATAAGAATCATTTTGAAATCATTTACATACTTAATATGGTGTTAAAAATGTTATAATGAGTGTAAAGCTATTAATAAATTAATAATTATGTTTGTTTATGGTAAAGTAATCTATTTGGCATTTATAAATTATAGTTCAACATTATTACATTTTCTATTCATCATTCTAAATGGCCTATATACGGTTTATAAATGATGATTAAACATTAATAAACCATCTGTTTACCATTTATAAATGGTTTATTTACCATCTATAAATGTTGGTTATTGTAAAGTGTTACCGAAGAACCACCATGGTCTCACAGAAATCCGTGAAATAGCCACGGATTTCGCTTAACTCAAAATCCGTGGAATAGCCACGGAATCGCTCAAATTTCCGTGAAACTGACACGGATTTCGCTACAATGCAAGTTAATGACAGTCATATCCCGTGGCTATTCCAACATACAAAGTGATTATGTACATTTACTGAGTGAATATTTAGAAAATAAAACATATATTTCTCGCTAGAAATGTGATCAAAATCCATTTTTATGCAGAAACAAAGTCAAAATATTGTTTTTTTTCACTAAAAATGAGAGAACTGTCCGCCATGTTTTTTGTTCTGACCGCCGGGACCTTGAAAGTCACGTGACTTGGAACAAACCAATAGGAAAAAATATCAATGGGATGGCCACGGGATATGACTGTCTTTAACTTGCATTGTAGCGAAATCCGTGTCAGTTTCACGGAAATTTGAGCAATTCCGTGGCTATTCCACGGATTTTGAGTTAAGCGAAATCCGTGGCTATTTCACGGATTTCTGTGAGACCAGGTT
Organism: Centropristis striata; assembly: GCF_030273125.1. Lineage (NCBI taxonomy): Eukaryota > Metazoa > Chordata > Actinopteri > Perciformes > Serranidae > Centropristis > Centropristis striata. The sequence goes on along the minus strand of NC_081518.1, from coordinate 42,312,801 downwards.
CCGAAGAACTGAGCAGATACTTATCTGTAGATTTTGATAGATAGTTGAAGAAACAAAAGCTTGTATGTGAGGATTATTGTCAGAATTTTTACAAACAACTTGTTTACTCAGGAGGTGAAGCAGGTCACCACCCAGGCAGAGCAAAGGTTGATGTGTAATATTGACATCATTAGAAGATGTGAATAGCACTCAGAGGAATCCCTAAGCAGTCGAGGACCAAGGTCATACTGACCAACACTGAGTCTACACAGGCTTCAGATGAAAGCAGTGTGTCAGCAGAGCACAAGCTCCAGTGGTCTGTTAGTGTCTCCACAAGATTTGCTTAGCCACAATTCTGGTGTGTAGGTCACTTGTGTTTGGCAGTGCTCACACTGCTCTGAGCCCAATACACAATCGCTGGAGTTACTGTATCTCGTAAAATACAAGAAAATGACTAGAAGCTTCAAAAGATGGTTGGTAGGTTGGTAGGAGACAGTTATTATTGATTGAAATAGAAACATACTGTTCCGTCGAATGACTGAAAAACACAACTGAAATGCTGAAAACCTGTCCATGACTCTGGTTAGTCCTAAAGTTTATTCACTGCAAAAAAAGAAAAGTTGGGTGAACTCAAAATTTCAAGGCAACAAACTTCGATAAAATTTTAAGTTGGACAATTTAACTAAATATTTTAAGTTTTGTTTTTGAGTTTGCTCAACTCTGAATTACTCTGGCACGATTGTAACGCCACTATGAAATGTCAGCTAATGTTGTGACCACAATTTTGAGTTAGCATTGATACGCTAATGGCTACTCTTGTAGCTGTAACAAGCAGTGCCGCTAGCATCAGTTAGCCGCTAGCATCAGTTAGCCGCTAGCTTTCACTAATGACCAAATTTCACAACAAAGAAATAAGAGTTAGCAGAACTATTGTCCCTTGTTGTGACTTAAAGATATAAGTAACAACAACTCACCAACTTGTTTTTGAGCAGACAACTGGCTTCCTTTGTTGTGCTAACTTACATTATTGCCCTAAATGTCAGTAATTTATATTTCCAAGTTTTACCAAATTAAATCACTGTTTTAGGCCAAAAAATACAAGTTGGCTTTTTTGCAGTGCACACTGTAAAACCCAATGTTGCTTGTTTGTTATTATAGCTCATTTTTCCTTTTCAATACAACAAAGATTTGTGCAAAAAGTAATTTTAACTTAAAATATTGAGTCAAATAGCAAGATTAATTTGAGTAAACTCCATTGTCTTCGTTGTCTTGACATAAAATTCTTTTGCAGCATGGACAATCAAATATTTTAGTTGAGACAACAAGTTGGTTTTACGGTGTAATGTCTGGGGCTAGAAAAAAAAGCCTGGGGGTTTTTGTTGTTTGAATTTACATATTTAACATTGGACCTGAGACTGTGTCTCTGGTTAAAAAAAAAATATTCTAGATCTGCTGATCTGGAAATTAATATTAATTATTGACCCTCAGACCCTGCTGTTTTGTAATCAATATTTGAGTAAAATGAGTGAGAACTCAGTTCACAGTGGGATCATCTGGTCGTGGACTGGCCTTCATTTTCACCAAATCTCAGTCGATCAGCACTCTGTAGCCTACTGGTTGGCCACATTTCTAACAAAAACAAAGAAACAAAGAAACAATGTTTGAAAGGTCACACAAGTCCTTCAGCTATGTATTTCACATAAGCCTGGCAAAAACCCTTTAAACCCATTTCTTGACAAAGCAAAACATCGATGATAACTTGGTTTGTTACTGCTATCTGCAGGCACTTATACCATTCAAAGAAAAAGTCTGACAATTTGGGAAATAGGCTTATTTGTTTCTTTGCTTAGAGAAAAAAAACACCACTTTCAGATCCATACACCAAATATGAAGCCACACCCAGCTGCCAGCTAATTAAGCTTTGCATAAAGACTCAAAGAATCATTAGAGGTGATAGCTAAACATAGTGGTCTCAGTTTTAAATATGTTGTTAACTATGTGACACTGTTGCACTTTGGTTGGGTTTATTTGGGTTTTAAAAAATATGTTTGTTATGTAACTTAATTATTTGAATAAGTTAGCATTACATGACGTATCTGACATAAGTCTAGTACGTTATATCAAATAACTTTTGGTTTCACATGGGACATGAGCAGCATGAACAGTGTTTATTTGCCTGCATCCCCTCCTGGTGCAGACTTTGTTGCTCTTTATACTACATCACCTGACTTCCTCCTTTGTTCCTGTCATAACTACTATGGCCACTCGGGGTCACCACCTTAAATTAAACTAAATATGGATTGTAATAAGCTGCTTGTACGATAAACCTATGAGGTAATTTTTGGGGGGTGCACAGTACTGATCTTTTCATCTCACTCTTGGCAAGAAAGTGAATTGGCATGTTTCCCAAAATCTCAACACACGTTGGCTCAGTGAAAGGAAGTTGTGCTCATTATTCACACAAGGTATCATTTGACTGGCAATAAGGTGGATAAGTGGCGTTACCCTTCTATATGTGTCCTGTTTGATGTGAAGTCTGCCAGTTTAACCCGTTCATGCATAGAGGTCACTACAGTGTACAGCTGTTAAAAAGTGTTTTTTCTCTATATATGCCTGCATTTTTGGGCACTGCTGCATATAGTCCACACTAGTGGAAGCTATTGCATCATCCCATACAAAAAATCCCATTGGCTGGTCATTGCAATGGGAAAAAGTAGTCAGTGAAACCAAGATGGCCGACAGACAGGGAGAAAGACCAAACACCTCGGCTATTTCGGTGTCTAGCTTCTATAAAAAGATACCACTGCAGGTAAAAAAAAATATAATTACATCAAGTAACATCAAAGGTGACATATTATGTAAAGATTTTCCAAGTTTTGATTTTATATTTGGAGGAAATACGGATTAACCAACAATGGCATATACAGGTCTGATAGCAGAATTGAGTCATCAAAAACACTACCAGGTGTAAATACAAAGGCCCATAATTAGATGTCTTAGTTCATATAAAATATTGACAGTTTACATGATAATACGATGCGTAAATGGGGTCTCAGAAGCTTGGATACAACAGCTGGTCTGGTCGTGGAACAGTGGTCAAGCTTTTTATGCTCCCGTATTATAATTGTGCGGCTTATGGGAGTTTCCTTATCCAATCTGTATGTGTTGAATTTGTACTGTCAAGCTGTCTAGGGGTAAGTGGCTTTTTTGGAGTTCAATCAGCATACCATTAAAACAAGATCTGTGTCTGCATATAAAGGTAAACTATTTCAGGCTTACTGCAGGGACACAGAATTTTAACATGGAAATGTAGTCATGTGTTTTCTTGATTACTCGTGAAAGCAATCTCCTGCTCAGTTATGCCATGATTCATGTTTTCCTTCAGCCACATGACCATGCAATCATGTGAACCACATGTGGTAAATGAAATGTAATCAAATCTGTAATCAGGGACATTTTCCCTATCAAGAGTTGGAAAAAGAATACATTTGGTCTAAACAGTGGGGTAGACAGTGGCCACTGTTATGTTTTGCAATTTGCGTGAATGCAAGCGTCTCTATAATATTATATTTACTTGTTCTGACACAAACCAGTATATCTTTTAAATTATGTCCTCATTTCCAGATGCATGAAGCAAGGGCTCTGAAAAAGCTATATTTGTGTTGTTTTCTGATCGTGTAACAAAGTTGCAGGAAAATATTCAATATTCAATTTTGTTTAAAGGCCATTCCATTCACTCACTTTCTTCTTTCTTTTTCTCTGCCGCTCTCTCTCCCCTTTATATTAAAGCCTGGCTCTGCTTGGTTCTTTGACCGATGAGCTTTTGCAATTTGCTACACACCAACCCAGCCCAGCAGTTGTGACTTGCCTGGTGCAGCATGAAAACTCTTGTCACACACTAATGGACTATTAAGGCCACATTTTTTCTCTCTGTTGGACTCTGTTTTTCTTCAAGTTCTGAGCACGCTTGAAGCAAGCAGGTTTGGATGTTACAAACTGGGGACATGACTTTGAGATTTGCTGATTGGTGTTGGACTTGCAATACAGTTAGCAACTGCGCCTGCTTGGATTGGTCGAGAACACTATCTTAATTATGAACAGCAAATTCAGTCTGTGAGAACGCTGTAGTTGTAGATGCCCTGATTACCATTTGTTGTGTTGTTTCATTCATGAGAATGTTCTGTTTTTATCTTGTTACTGCCTCTGCTGCAATGCACTCAGCATTTGCAAATAAGGTACAAAGTAAGTGGTAATGTGAGATGGATGCTATTGTAGCAGGCAAACAAAGTCTATAAAAGCTCAGACATGATGCTTTTCAAGCACACATTTTGGGTGAAAGGGTTGAGGCTTCGTGTTTTTTCATTACACCAGACCTTCTTTTTGGACTCAAGGTGAAATTTGGTGCATTGCAGAATGCACAGAAGTCCACCCATAAACAGGTATGAATAACAGCAAGTTACTTGTATACACTGCACACGTCCTGTGTGGGATACCTTGATGCTGAAATGTATTCTGAAAATGTTGATGTGACTTTCTTAAACATACTTCAAGTTTTTAAAGAAACACACATAATATGTTGTGCACATCAGTATTTTTTTTTGTTTGTTTTTTCCATCTAACATGAATATTCAACACACCCTCATACTAAATGGCAGAATTTGTTGAGCATGAAAACATATATGACTATTCTATTTAATGTTGTGAAACAGTCGCAATTTTGAACACATGAGTAACTTTGTGAAACCAAAGTATACTCTGTAAGGTTTGCGCAACAAAGCTATTTGATAGTAGCGCTGCAAGATTATGGCCAAAATTATAATTACGATTATTTTGATCAATATTGTAATCACGATTATTAATCACGATAATTCATCATGATAGGGAAAACATCTGTATTTTTTTTGCACTCCTTTTAAACAAACAATAGGAACAGTTTTTAGTGTCCGGTGCTTAACAAACAGTAAACAAACAGAAATCGCTAAGTGAAAATCTGCTAAAGAGCTAACTGTTAGCCTGTTAGCAATTTGCAGACTGGATGCTAAGGGGTTTACATCCCCTCCGGCTCTGCAGCTTGGAGAGACTGCTGCAGGAGGACTGTGCCGCTTCGGCACGTTCTTACTCTACTTAACGAGCCTCCGGCCCCAAAAGTCTCCAATAACAGCAGAAAAAGTCGCTGGATTTGTTGCCAGTTGCTTAAAAAAAAAAAAAAAAAGTCGCTAACGGGGTCTGAAAAGTCGCTAAATATAGCAACAAAGTTGTTTTTTTACAAATGGCGCGTGTTATTGTGGCGTCGAGTACTACGTCAAATCCTGCTTAGCGCTCACTCGTTATTTATTTAGGCAGCTATATGAAAACTTAACTATGTGTTCGCCCCCTGGTGGTTGGTGGACTACTGGTGTAGAAAGTGCTTGATTAGATATGCAGGAGAGCCGCATTTTAAAATGGAAATATCGCTGACAATCAGGTTAATTTAATCGTGGGGGCCAAAATCGTGATTGCGATTAAAATTTGATTAATTGTGCAGCCGTATTTGATAGATTTAGAAAAAGATCACGGTTTGGGTTACAGTAAGTATGTGACATGGTTACATATGCAAAGTAGTCAGTGACATGATTATATACTAACCTAGTTATGTAGGAAAATGCTAAAATAATTAAGTACTGGTACTTTGGTTTGACAAGGACAGGAGCAATGGTCTCCTGGGTGAAAGTCCTGTGTTGAGCATCCATTCACCCAGTCCTCCTCCACACATGGACTTTGTTGCTTTTTACACTGTCATCCAACTGAATCCTTTCTACCATCATAAATGAGTCAACAACTTTAATAACATAGCCAAACATTAAGCAAGCCACATCTGCCTGGGGCCTGAAAACATCCTCCCCAGGGTCCACAGCTCCTGTTCTAACAATGTAAACACCAACACTCCCTCTGTGCTCCGAGGACTCCTGCAGCACAGCAAAGTGAGCTGCATGTCAGCAGCTAAAATTAGCAGCAGAAAAAAAGTTGGCTTTATTTTAGTAAGTTTCTGTCCATCAGGAAATTCTTAAATCACCAAGAGTCAAGGCAGAGCATCAGGAAGACATCAGAGGGAAAAATCCGAAAACATTTTATCTTTGAAAATATGATCCTGCTTTGCCAAAATCAGGAAAAAAAAATAAAAAATGAAAAATGCTGGCGATGTGCCAGGCAGTCACTTTTCCAGCAAATTGTTCACACCCATCAAAGTTAAAGAGTGCAGGAACAGGTATTCAGGGCAAAGACTGGGAATTAAAGGCACCATTCTCTATAGGAAAAGGCAGGATAGCATCAAAATAACTTTGAAGCTGCAATTTAAAAATAGTAGTGCAATAGTTGAGTGTTAGCATCACAGGAAGTGTATACATGTTCTTGTCTAGAACTAAAGAAACTACGGCACGGTAACAACACAGAATACAATCATGAATCTTTTGCTGCTCATCAAATATTTCCTAATGTACAGTATTAAAACATGATACATTTACATTATTCCACTCTAAAGTGGGTTCGTCAACAATGACAGAATAATAATGATACAAATATGCAAAAGAGCAACAATCATCCTCACATTTTTTTTTATAACTCACAACTTCTGATTTAAAGTTATTTTTAAAAAGACCATTGGCTAATGCTACGGTTGGACTTTTGTAGAAAAGAGCAAGGTTTTGGGAATCAGGTGTTCATCATTTCTGCAGTGAAAAACAGTTGCGAGAAGAAGCATGTTTCTGAGAGGTTTAGCACAGCATAGCTCTCCAAACAGGAGCTCAAACATACAGCTTCAGTGAGGAGCCAGTGTTGACCTTGACTTCAAAGCACCTCAGTGGGCCTTTGTGTGCTTGTGCCTGTGTGTGTATCCTAGATCGATGGAATCTTTTCATCATATAACAACATACAGTACACACATACACATACAGTATATGCCTGAGTGCTTTACTTGATGCACAGAAACTTTAATAAGTCTTTTGAGGGTGTTATATACTGCAGCAATGGGAAAAACAGAAGAGGCTTTAATCTCTTCTCTACATCTTAGAGTACGTCTCAACGGAGTCTCTACAGTTATTGGAATTTATTAATGTGCATGCATATCCTTCTTTAACCCATTGACGCCGGGAAAGCATTACCGCATTTCTACCATTAAAACCGGGAGCGCTGTTGCGTCACTCTACCATTAAGGCCGGGACAGCGGATATGTCATTTTGTAGTATTTGTAGTTTTTTTTCACCTATTTTCGGTCCCCTGGCCAATGAAATGCATCAGAATCATGATCAGAATACATGCGGGAGTGTCGCAATGCAACATCTGACTTTTCCAGAACTTTAAATCATGGAGGAAGACGACTATAGCGGAGGAGCTCAGAAGGAAGTGACGGAAGAGATCTTGATGAAAACAGCACCGATGATTTTATTGCTGATCTGGACTTTGAACCCTCGGAACCAATCGACCGGCATTTATGGATGAGGAATATGTTTTTAGACGACATATTTTCACCAAAGAACAGACAGATTTGTGGCCATCTGGAGATAATAATATTAATAATAATATATTAATATTAATAATAATAATAATAATAATAATAATAGGCTAATTGATTGTGATGATGATATAAGAAATCATGACTGTTTATGTCTTATATTACTTTATGCGTCGTTGAGTACCCTGAAAAATGCAATATATAAAATGTATTATTATTTATTATTATTATTATGATAATTTTTTTATATATTAGAGTAGGCTAATGAGAACTATGTCTTGTTCTTCCAGTGGTCATATCATGTTTGCATCTTGCTAATGGGCATGTATTAGTATTATGCATAGGATTTTTATTCAGACAAATGTAACATTTGCTGAGTTTGTTGATTTTTAAAAAAATGTATTGAAGGTTTGGACAAATAAACTCAACTTCGTATGAAAGCCACGGGTATAAGCTCTCAAATACTTTTTGAATTTCATTTTTATCTGCTACAGAGGCTGAAAAATCTATTATTTAGTAGGTGTTGAATTTCCAGAAAAACTTCAGGTTTTAGGGGGTCATTTGAAAATCGCCCATAGGTTTTCCAGGCATTTTTTTCCAGGCGCTTTAGGCTTTAATGGGTTAACAGTGATTTCACTAAAGTTCATTATAGTTCGACGATCATCTGAGAATCACAGGATAATGATACATGAAATCCATCTTGACAGGCTTCAGATAGAGCATGTGTGACCATCAGTGTTGTGTGAGGAGCTATTGGACCTTATGGGATTGGTTTAGGTTTGTGTGACGACACGGAGAAGAAACTGTTGAAAACAACGATGAGGTAAGCATAAATGCTGCAATAGCATCAGCTCAGTAGTGTATTTCTTCATTTAAAGAAGGGGAAAGAATGGCACTGAAGGCTTTTAGTTAACAAAAAGATTTTGCTCTTCTCCCGTTTGGCTCATGATGGACCGTGACAGACAGATGGTTCACCCAATCACCTGCCAAGTATTTTTTTCAAAAGTGCCTGACCTTTCCCAAACGGTTTCCAGTGACTGCTTCTCAGATGGTTCCATGTAACAAACCATCTGTGGTGTGAGGTTAACAATAGTGTCTTACTGTCCTTTTACCACAGATATGCACCTAGGGTTTTATTACACAATGTTTTCACACCGCACTACAGAAAATGAGCCGAAGAGGATTCCCAAAGTGGAGGCCTGTCAACGTCCTACATATCCAACCTCTGATGACGAAAATTATACCATGCAGACCCCAGTGGACCCAAGTGTAAATGGGTAAATGGGGTGCACTTATATAGCGCTTTGATCCAAAGCGCTTTACACTGCACACTACGCCCATTCACCCATTCACACATTCACACACACATTCATACTGGTGGCCGAGGCTACAACCTGGTCTCACAAGAATCCGTGAAATAGCCACGGATTTGCTTAACTCAAAATCCGTGGAATAGCCACGGAATCACTCAAATTTCCGTGAAACTGACACAGATTTCGCTACAATGCAAGTTAATGACAGTCATATCCCGTGGCTATTCCAACATACAAAGTGATTATGTACATTCACTGAGTGAATATTTAGAAAATAAAACATATATTTCTCGCTAGAAATGTGATCAAAATCCATTTTTATGCAGAAACTAAGTCAAAATATTGATTTTTTCACTAAAAATGAGAGAACTGTCCGCCATGTTTTTTGTTCTGACCGCCGGGACCTTGAAAGTCACGTGACTTGGAACAAACCAATAGGAAAAAATATTAACTTGCATTGTAGCGAAATCCGTGTCAGTTTCACGGAAATTTGAGTGATTCCGTGGCTATTTCACGGATTCCTGTGAGACCAGGTTCCGAGGTTACCAGGCCAGCACTGGTGCCACCTGCCACCATTGGTAATTCATTTACACACTAATGAACGCAGCATCGGGAGCAATTTGGGGTTCAGTATCTTGCTCAAGGATACTTGGACATGTAGGCTGCCATGGTCGGGGATCGAACCACCAGCCTTCCGATCAGAAGACGACCTCTCTACCAACCGAGCCACAGCCGCCCCTACTTGTGGATGTATATAGTATAAAATGTTGTTATAACAGTAGCTAAATAATAACCAAATTTATGTGTGTAGTTGGCTGTTCCTTCTAGTGGCCATAGTAATTATAAAGGATTACTAGGATAAACAGAGTAGAAGTGAGTAGTTGTTTTACCCCTTTAGCGGGTTAACCCAGCCTTGATTAGATGCTGTAATTCTGTCACAGCTCCACAGAGGTGCTGCAAGAAAAAAATGTTTTACTTCACCAGACATGTTCCAGCAACTAACGTACAGCATCTTAGAATCAGTGTCCTGTATCTGCCCCCTCTGTTCTCCTATCTGATCACCATTCAGCCCTGGCCTACCTCGAGGCCACTTCACCAAGAAATATGTGTTTGTTTGTGCTTGGTGCCCTGGCAGATGCAGCACCACAGCTGGTGTGATTTTCTCTTTTTTTTGCAGAGTGCTATGTGGAGATATATTGAACTTTTGAGGCACCACAGCACAGATCAGCTAACTGCAACAGTTGACGAATCATTGCAGTGTCGTCCCAGCCACCAAAGCCGCACACCCTCCTACTCTGTGACAAGACTTGTCTCTCTGCTGCTCCGTCTCCCGTCTCAGCAACAAAGCCACAGCACTGTCTGCCTTTCCACTAGCTGTACTGTGTGAACAGCGCCCCAGGATTTTTTATAACCTGCTGCTACTGAGAAGAATTAGAAGGCTCTACATAAAACTGTAATGTCTCACCCTTTATTTTCCCTCTCTGTTTTACTTTCTCCTCTTTTCTTGTTACCTAATTTTTTTCTGTCTCTTTATACATATACAAACACCGAGATGACACAGAGCAATATGACGATACACATACACAACTACACATATCATCACACAGTGCAGAAAAGAGCCAGCAGAAACACCCCCACAATACAGCTGATGCACAATAGGCGGCTCTTCAGTACAGGCACTATTTGTCACTTCCTATTTCACCGCTGCTTGGTTTAATCTCGGCCTAAGGCACCAAATGTATTAAATCCACCAGAATTTACTCTCACATGCTCTGCTGTTTTTCTCAAACACAAAAGCAGAAGGGCAATTTTCATATGTGTAGGCGAACCTCTCTACGTATTTCACATAGTGGAAAAACAACCTCAAAGCTCCTTGACAGTCACTCTACTACCCAGACTCGCATTTTGAGTGAAATTAAGTTAAATCGTCCTGTGTTGCAAGCAGTAGTAATGCCTAGAAAACTGCCTACGCAACATTCCTGCAACCTGATATGAAATCAAACTCAAAATGAATTAATTTGCTCACAGAATAGATGTGGGTCTGTATGCCATTCATATGGGATGGTTTGTATCTTAGTATGAAATTCCACCTTGCCTTAATGTCAGTGTATTTTGGCATGAAGTCGGACACAAAATGCTATTATGAGTGTATGAGTGACAGCTAGAGAAGCTAATAAACATAATTGTGCTCTATCCCATGCTCTCAACACCAGGGGGTTTAAGGTGATGGAGAGCATTGTCAGAGTGTTAGTTACCACCTTGGCTTTCAGCACACAACCTCACACTTCGAGAGCTATCAGCTCATTATCCCCACATATGCATGCATGCACACACACACACACACACACACACACACACACACACACACACACACACACACACACAGCATCTTCCACAGTGGTGGCAGTATACTGATAGTGTTGTACAGAGAACTAATGAGAACATTCTTCAAGTCCGTAACCTTTACCTGAGAAATTGTGCGTGTTTGTGTGTGTGTGTGTGTGTGTGTGTGTGTGTCCCTTACTAGTAGCTGATATCTTGACAGGTGGAGAATAGGTTGTCATTCAAAAAGAAAAATAACAATAGGTGTTTACGTTTGTCAGCAAATTGAATCTGTAGTGGAATGTTTAGAAAAAGAAAAAGAAAGAGAATTGTTTTGTTTTTTTCTTTGTACTCTGTCTGCGATGTGAAGAACGCTGCTGCCGCCTCGTCAACTAGACCTACTGCAATATAGTAATTAATGTCAAAATTAAATTGGCTGGTTGACATACCATTATCTGGAATAAATACAAACAAAATTCTGTATCTGTTGAGTCAACAGCGTTTATTTTTATTTCCTTCCTCTCCATATGCGTATTGTCACAACCTTTTGATTAAAGATTTGTATCTCATTTTCTGCATATTCGGAAGTAATCAAGTGTAAAGTTGATGTTCCACTCATCTGCTGTGTTGTTTTCCACAATTTATTTCAGATCCCATGCTGTGAAAATGACTTCCTGTTTTAATATTTTGTTTCCATGTGGTTTAATAACAACTACATGTTTTCCCCACACCTAGTTTATACATTAAGGGAAAATGTTCTCACTCAGTTTTCTTCTCTGCGTACTATGTTGTTTTAAGTAAATCTTTCGTAAACTGATGTTTTATTATTTATAAATATTCACTTCCTCAGTCACAAATTTAAAAGTAGTATGATGTTGTATGTGGCCCTGAGGCTCCGTTTACATGATGACGGTCTGAACAGAAGACACAAAAGTGGCGTCTCGTCTTCACTTTTTATTCCGCGTTTAGACGAGCGTTTTCAGGAGGAAATCTGCTGCATACGGTGAGGCTAAAGTGTGTGGAATTGGATTGTGTGCAGCCAGGCGGCATCACTTAAAGCAATACGTTTTTACACCACGCATTTTCATCAGCTACTCCTTCCACAAAGTTATCCACCAACGTAGTTCATAAAATGTGGTTTAAAACTGGATAAAAATTATAACGCATGCACAAAGGGGATATGATCCCATTGATAGGCAACAAACACAGACAAAGGGTTCAACAAAGGGTTAAAAGCACAATCAGTTGCCATTAATTTGCCTTTTTTCTATAAACTAAGCGTGCCATCTAGTGGGGTCAACAAAAATAACTAATGGTTCACGAAGCTTAATTTGGACATCACTACTGGAAACGTTTTTATCCATAAAATTACCCCAGATAAATTTTAAATTGTAAGTTGTAATAAAGTTCAGGCTATTATACTATAGTTTATTATGTCCTATCTCCAGAGCATATGCTTATTTTACACACGTTTCTCTTTTTACGGATTTACAGCATAAATGCAAAATTATTATATAGCTCATCAAAGGGGAAGAGTGAACTGGAAAGGTTGAATTTGAATTATAAAGTTGGAATAAAATATTTTTTTAACTCTTTCCGTGAAATGATTGTGACAATGTTAATAATTTTTGACAGATAAATTGTATATATTCTCAAAACTTTATTAATATAAATTTCTTTCAAACATATCATAATGAAAATGAACCGCAATTAACTGAGGATTGTGTCTGAAAACAAATATGCCCAACTTTATTAGCGACCGTGAAGTTGTGAGGGAGATAACAAGCTGCGTGCATACCTGCAAAGAGAAGGTGACTGTGAGGGTGATAATGAGTCATAAAACAGGATGAGGACAGTTAGAGTGAAAGTATACAGTGTAAGACAGGCTGTAAAATTAATTCATCACTATTGTCCCCATCTATTCTTAAGTTATTGCATTTTATAGATTGCAGGGAGCCAAAGATGAAACCAACACAACAAATGGTGGCAACACATGTCATAGAGACACACCAGGAAACTGAAAACAAGCAAACAAATGTTATACAAATGATCAAACACTGTAATGTGACTGAAGAGGGTTATGATTTCTGCTGGAATATTGCTGGATAATTCTGGATTATGTTTACATTATTTAACAGATCCATCCCATCCCATCAAAAATGGCACAGTGTTGTCTGAGGGCAAAGAAATCCATGAAAATACTTTGGTTTTAATATTTTTTCATTTTAAAGAAAAGAACCGTATTTGGTAACTTCAGCGGATATCCAAAATAAAAAATTAAAATATTTCGAGAAAAAAGTTGCAAATTTACAAGATTAAAGTGGCAAATCTACAAGGAAAAAAAATCGCAGATTTAAGAGATTTAAAGTGGCAAATCTGCGTGGAAAAAAAGTCACAGATTTATGAGAAAGAAGTGGGGAAAAAAAGCAACTTTTCTCGTAGATTCACCACTTTAAATCTCGTAAATCTGCGACTTTTTTTGCACAGATTTGCCACTTTAATCTAGTAAATTTGCAACTTTTTTCTCGACCCCATTTTGATATCCACCGAAGTTACCAAATATAGTTATTCGCCTGATAAGGGGTTAAATGAAATTGAGCAAATATTGTGATAAATGTTGATAATGTTAAAAAAATGTAACAATTGCAGCTTTAGTATCCACCCAAGCAAGAGGCCTCCCGGCAACAGTAAATCTTGGACTGGCTTTCAGAGAGGATTGCAAAAAAAAAAAAAAAGAGTGCAACATCGACACAGAGCTGGACTTTTTGCTGTTGGGCAAATAAGAAATATTAGCTGGAATGCTATGCCTTGTGTTGCTGCACCTGCTTTTTATTTGTCTAGGTTAGCAAAGTTGTCGACTCGCTAGTTTTTGATCATTAATAATGTAATCATTACAAGATGCTTGTGTATAGCTGTTTATATTTACCACAGATGTAAAAGTGATTTGCACACTCAAATGCAAAATCACAAAAAGTGCCAATTATACGTAATATTGCTTTAAACAATTGCTTAAACTCTCTTTTATCAGTCTTTACCATACTTTATTGATTCAAAACTTAAACCTTTTTGAAACTATCATGTTTTCTTGTTATTTTTTACACATTTTATGACAAAAAACATCACAAACGTTTGATTTACCAACTGTAATTTGAATGCACACAGTCATGCTTATCCCTAATAGTCAGGCGGCTTAGCCAAATAAAGGGGACACGTCGGACAAATGCACCAAATTTTTTCCACATGCTCTCTATCACCATAGGTTTCAATTTTTGGTAGGAGCCACTTCATCAAGATTGTGGATCAGAGATGGCAGCCATATAAAGTCTATGAGAAACTCTATATCTTCCAAGCCAATTAGAAGGTCAATCTTGGTGTCAAAATATACATTTTCTGTGTCAAGGAATCATTTAAAGCTATTGAGAATATCACTAGATAATTATTTGATCAAATAGATATGTTCATTTTCACCCAGACTGGTAGGTCTTCAAGTGCTGCAGCAGGGAATCCTGAGCTGAAAATGAATCTATGTTCACGGGAGAGAGCGGATTAGCTGCAATGTACACTGCTCAAAAAAAAATCAAAGGAACGCTTTAATCTCATGTCAGATCTCTAGTGATATTCTCAATAGCTTTAAGTGATTCCTTGACCCAGAAAATGCATATTTTGACACCAAGATTGACCTTTTAAGTGGATTGGAAGATATATTGGTTCTCATAGACTTTATATGGGTGCCATCTCCGATCCACAATCTTGATGATGTGGCTCCTACCAAAAATTTAAACCTATGGTGATAGAGAGCATGTGGAAACATTTTGGTGCTTTTGTCCGGCGTGTCCCCTTTATTCTTAAATCTGGTCCTAAGCCGCCTGACTATAAGGTTTACCACTAGTGTGAGTACGACCAGTGTAGAGTGTCTCCAATTGTAGGTGTCCACGCAGTTTGTTCTCCTCTTAATCCCCTCCATGGAGCGTTATCTTTAGGCTGTGCTACCTCCACTCGCAGCAGGAGAGCTAACAGCTGATTTGTATGCTGCTGTGATCTGCCAGTTATTTCATTTGGAGGAGCAACAGAACAGCCTTGTCGTGCAACAAATTTGGTGCTAATGGAGGGCAGGATCAAGAGACTGACAAGAGAAATGGAGTTTAAATGGCGTGAGAGGGCCACAAATCCTTTACTTAATCATTTTGTAAAGAACACAACCTCAACACTGAACCTTGTGGTGGTAGCTCTACTTATCCGACTGTGGTCCTGGCTTGAAACATCCTGCTCAGCTGTTTGCAATGGAATTCTACCATCGATAATTGCCAATTTACTATTTATTAGGGATATGCGACGGTGACAGCTGGGTTGGAGACTTGCAGCATTTTTGACCTGATTAATGTGTATTTGGAGGAGGAACAATGAAGGGAACAAATGCAAGGGAGAGCATTCAAATAAAGCTCTCGTCTTGGTTTATGTAACAGAAATCTGCATAATTGCCCACTGTTTTTAATGGCCAGAGGAAGTATGTCTTTGAGTAAGCCATGACTGCTGTGTTCACAGGCGCAACAGGCAGTGCATGCATATCATCAGCAAATAATCAAAAAATAAATGAGCAAATGTTCAATTTAAAAAAAAAGGCTTCTGTTTTTTTAAAATATCAGAAGATCAAAAGAAAGGATATCTTGGCAAGTCACACTGAATTATCAGGGCTTGATGAAATGAAAAAGTTGGAGCTTCTGCCAAGAAGATCCCACTCTCATTCTGACAGATTTTTTAAAGGTCCTGTCCTCTCCCTCTGCTTCTGCTTCTGTGGGAAATGACAGTGTGTCTGTTGTTTTAAGAGCACCACTGTGACATGAGGGATAATGTGGAGTTTGCTCTCACCTCACTTGTTTGAATTGTAAAACTACTGATGGCTTAAAGTTGCGCGAGTTGTCTTTGTCAATCAGGAGTGAACTATTTTCCAGGAAATTAAAAAGTGTGTTGAGGCATTCTGTAAAATCTTATTCTACACAGCACAGTGAACATTATGATGTCTGACAGCTTGTTGGTAAGGCCAACTTGAATAAAGCACGAATGGGATATATATTGACAACCATATATATTGTTAAGCAAACAATATGTAACAAGTGATATGATGGATGCCAACTCTCTGTCTTCTCAATACGAGCTGAAATACTTTGTGTGCAGCATGAGCTTGTTGTAGAAAATCTTTAAAGAAAAACACTTGACGACCAGGTAGATTCTAATCACAGCCTTGTGCGGGATTTATTTGGCAAATATCAAAAACAGATGATAGGCAAATCCAAAAATCAGAACAACACTGAGCAAGGTAACGCCTTGTCTTGCCTTTTCACTTCTCAGGTTCATGTGTCATTGTTTCTTTGAACCTGGTCTCACAGGAATCTGTGAAATAGCCACGGAATCACTCAAATTTCTGTGAAACTGACACGGATTTCGCTACAATGCAAGTTAATGACAGTCATATCCCGTGGCTATTCCATGGATATTTTTTCCTATTGGTTTGTTCCAAGTCACGTGACTTTCAAGGTCCCGGCGGTCAGAACAAAAAACATGGCGGACAGTTCTCTCAAAATCAATATTTTGACTTAGTTTCTTCATAAAAATGGATTTTGATCACATTTCTAGCGAGAAATATATGTTTTATTTTCTAAATCTTCACTCAGTGAATGTACATAATCACTTTGTATGTTGGAATAGCCACGGGATATGACTGTCATTAACTTGCATTGTAGCGAAATCCGTGTCAGTTTCACAGAAATTTGAGTGATTCCGTGGCTATTCCACAGATTTTGAGTTAAGCGAAATCCGTGGCTATTTCACGGATTCCTGTGAGACCATGTTGGTTTCTTTGTAACTAAGGTTTTAATGTCCTGTAATTTCCTGTTATAACAAACACTTGATATAAGAGCACACTTGGGAGGTCAGATTCCTATTCTAATGTTATCGTATCAACCAGAGCATCCGCTTCGGATATGCTATGCTGACTTGTCCAAGAGGTTTTCCTTTCCCATAAAACTGATATTTTACCTTGTTCCAGGTCATGCTCATGTTACATATATTCTGAGTGTAGATTTATCTACGGATTTATCCTACAAGCCAAGTGTGTAGCATGAGCCAAGAAAGAACCCGTTGCTATGTAGCATATATAGGGTCCTGCCTAGAAACAGAGTCAGATTCATAATCTGGCCTATTTATCCCACCAGGTTGTGAGCCAGGAGGGGTAGAACAGAGGTGGTAACAGAGGACCAAGTCATTGTTTTGCAAGTTTCAAGTCTTTGCCCTCAAGTCAAGAGTCTCAAGTCAAGTCCCAAGTCCTACAGTTTGAGTTTCGAGTACTTTGGAGTCCTTTTAACAACAGAGTAATAATATTTACATGGATCATGAATGCTTTTAAAATCTGTATTTATCAAAACTTTTTTTGCAGAACCATTCTTCAAACACATAGTGCATAATAAGAGCTTATTGCATTATAACTAGTTCCACAGCGGTTTCTGTCCTGTCTCGTCTCATCTCATATTGTCTGTGTGTGTGGTTTTATTCTCACAAATGTAGCAATGCTGCTAGCAAGTCGAGTCAAAAGTCATTAAATTCATGACTCAAGTCTGACTCGAGTCCAAGTCATGTGACTCGAATCCACACCTCTGGCTTATAATGACCCATATTGATGTTTCTTGTAAGGCAGCGACCTCTAATGGGCGTAGCAATCACGACAAGAGGAAGTCAGGTGACGTAATATAAAGAACGAGAAAGTCCACATGCAGAAGAGTTCAGGGTCCAAAAACACAGAACTTTAACCCAGGAGAACGTAGTTTGTGTCTCCTAAAAATAACCAAGTAGTTCAGTTTAACTGTTGTGCAACAGTTTTTGTAAGATATGAACTAATGTTTGGAAAATTGATGATGGTTCATTCCAAAGTGCATAAAACATTCGGTAACACTTTACAATAACCATCATCTATAAATGGTAAACAGATAGTTTATTAATGTTTAATCATCATTTATAAGCCGCATATAGGCCATTTAGAATGGTAAATAGAAAATGTATTAATGTTTGTAAATGCCAAATAGAAGGTATATTAATGTAAGTTGATAGCTACTTTACCACAAACAAACAATTACATTATAATTATTAGTTCATTAATAGTTTTGCACTCATTATAACATTTTTAACACCATATTAAGTATGTAAATGATTACAAAATGGTTCTTATACCTTTAAGAAATTGTTTGAAAAACATTTAAAGATTAAATTTGTATAGAATTTTGTAAATGGTTAATAATTGGTTTATAAACCATCTATAAACATCACTTAGATGGTTATTGTAAAGTGTTACCAAACATTCTAATAGAAAGATTCTCTGATCATCTGAATTCGTCTCAAGTAATAATGGCATATTTGCAATATGCATAAAGAGCAAATACTTATATTATATGCTCAGGCACATTTAATCTTGAATGCATCAATCACAGATCATCTCTGTAAGCTAGCCTGCGATGCTTGTGATATCTGATATGTGAATGGGTTTCTGCTGTGTGACCACAATCCAAGAAACAACAGCTTTTTTAAAGAGAGCTCTCGCAGCATGAAGATAAATAAAACAGAAAGCATTTCCAGCTGCATTATCTCACAAGTTCCCTTTGTGCACTTACTGTATTTTAAAGCTTTATACTTTGGTGACGTGTTAGACTGTTGAGTCTTGCCACGCTGTCTCTCACACTCACGCTGTGATCTGTAAAAGACTTTCCAAAAAAGAAAAGATAAAAAAAACCTCTCAGGTTCAGTGGCCCGAATCTTTGTTGTGATGGAAAATTTGCCCAAAAGAAAAATGGCATGTGAATGTACACTACTGGTCAAAAGTTTTAGAACACACCAACTTTTCCAGAATTTAATTGAAAATTATGCAGTTTAATGTCTCAGTGTACTCTGAAATGAATGCACATTTGCAACATTTACAATTCTTTATTGAGCATGATAGTGTTTTGAAAGTAAAAAAAAGATTCAAGACACAACATGACTTAAAAAGACACCAAAAGACACAATACACTAATACACTAAAAAAAGACACAAAATGACCAAAAAAAGACACAAAATGACTAACAAAGACATGAAAAGAATTCAAAAATGGACAAAATAGCCCAAGACTCCATAGAGTTATGTTGTCTTTTGACCGGTAGTGTATACCTTTCTGTCCATATATTAAGTCATAATTAATTAAAATGATAGATTTTACATTTACGCCTGCTGTCGCAAATATGCGACAAACCGTTTGACTCAGTCAACCAGCCGAGATAGCGTCTGCATTCCCCCAATGCCGGTTGAATACCTGCTGTTGCAGGTTTATATAAACAAACGAGGGTGAATAAATAAAACATTGTTTTTTCACTGTTATATTACTGTTTTATTGTTATCCTATTATTGACCATTATGCCTGTTGTCGCAAATTTGCAACATACCACAATTTATATTTATTTTTTGTGCAAAAGTGAAATTAATAATCTCAACATTATTTATCATCTACTTAAAGGCAAAAACACACATAAAACATTTTTTTATATACAGCTATATAAATTCAGGCGTTAAGGGGTTAATTTACATCAACACTTTGTTTAGCTGTTGCTATGACACATTCAGGTAAATGCATGATACCCTGATGTTTTCACAGCTCTTAAAACATGTCATGCTTAACAATATGTAGCTTTGGTTTCAGAAACACAGTGTGCAATTTCATTTTAGATTCTACTTGACTTTTTGTTCTTGTTTGCTACTTTCAATAAAACTTAATTCCTCCCTGCACCAGTGATTCATATTAAAATCCTCCCATTTAAAGAGCATAATCCCAAGCTTGTAATATGAAACATTTGTTGAGCTTGTTTTCGTTAAACATCTACAATTTCACACTCTCGTTATTATAATCCAGCTATTATTTACTTGATTAATGACAATCAAAATGATTCGTTGTTTTTATTTGTTGGCTCAGTCTTGGAATGTGTTTTTTTAATTTCAAAGTGAACTTAATCAAAAATGGTTTGAGATTTTAGATATAATGTGCTCATACGACATCACAGACTGGACAAAGTGGTTTACACCTAAAACTTGTTATTATTACCCCGAATAGCTTAATATTAAACTTAATAAAATATTGATTTTCCTCTGCAACTCCTCTTTAATTTCAATCTTTAACTTTCTTCTGTATTATTTTTCTCTGCTCTTTGTTTGTCATGCATATTTGCTGTTCAGGGCTCGACAATCCTACACTGCAAAAAAGCCAACTTGTATTTTTTGGCCTAAAACAGTGATTTAAGTTGGAAAAACATGGAAATATAAATTATTGACATTTGGGGCAATAATGCAAGTTAGCACAACAAAGGAAGCCAGTTGTCTGCTCAAAAACAAGTTTGTGAGTTGTTGTTACTTATATCTTTAAGTTGGAGTTCAAAACAAGGGACAATAGTTCTGCTAACTCTTATTTCTTTGGTGTGAAATGCGGGAAATCGGTGAAATTCATTAGCGAAAGCTAGCGGCTAACTGATGCTAGCGGCTAACTGATGCTAGCGCCGCTGCTTGTTACAGCTACAAGAGTAGCCATTAGCGTATCAATGCTAACTCAAAATTGTGGTCGCAACATTAGCTGACATTTCATAGCGGCGTTACAATCGTGCCAATTCAGCACATTGCAGAAGTTAGCAGAAGTAAGGATTAAAAGTTATTACAATGTAAAATTATAAGTTAGTACAACTTACAGTTGAGTTGACAAAAATCTGAATTCAGAGTTGAGCAGACTCAAAAACAAAACTTAAAATATTTAGTTAAATTGTCCAACTTAAAATTTTATCGAAGTTTGTTGCCTTAAAATTTTGAGTTCACCCAACTTTTCTTTTTTTGCAGTGTATGCTGTAGATACAATGTCACAAGCCAGCTATTTGCAATGGATAAAAGAAATGATAGTTAGTGCACTTCCATGCAGAGCTCTGAATATTCGGGCCAGTCTCACTCATCACATACTGACACTTTGTCACAGGTTATAAGGGCTGATTCTTAATCATACACTGTCCAATATCAACTACAGAAAAAAACTGAACTGGATAGGTTTGCACCTTCTAGATTCTAATCTTGAAAAGTCCTAGAGAGCTAACTGTTCAATCATTTGTGTGTGTGTTTACAGATCTCAGGCGTATGCTGAGGTTCATTTCACATGTACGTGACTGTTGTTGCAAAAAAATCTATTTATGTGCAGAGTTTGGAGTCTTCGTGTCGTGCATGCTTCAGAAGACAGGACGTTTTGGGGTCTTTGTGAATTCAGGGCACATTGAACCCACACATCCACCAGGACGTTTGTGAGTCTTTATCATTCTACGTGCGTCCTTTAGTGTGTGTTTGTGTGTCAGTGTGTTGCCGTCATTACCATTTCCATGTTTGTCCAGAGTTTGTTGTTTTGCTCTCACTGGGCCCATATTAAATCTCCATGTCAAAGAGGAATACGGTCATGTAATTACTCGCTCCTGCTTAGGTGCACGTACGTATAAACACAGACTTTGTTAGTAAAAGCAAAAAACAGATATGGGTTGCAATCAAACAGTTTATCCCCACCTTACTCCCCCCAACCATGCTGCCTTGCTATGGGCAAACATTTCTCTTTACCTCCTCCATGTCTGCCTTTCATTCTCTGTGTGTGTCTGCCTCTGAAAGACACACACATGGTGCAATTGATGCAGTCTTTCTAAAACAAACCCGTGTACTGAGTAACACGAAATCTGAATCAAAACTTGTGAATAAATGCAAAAGTTTCATGGAAGACAGTCAATAAATGGCTTGCTGTTGTGGAAGTCTATCTGTTGACATGATAGACTCAGTAAACAACACTTTTCTTGTGGATCTGGATGTTTGTAAAGGTTAACACAAAAGGTTATCCCACTCAGAAATGCAGTTCCTATTGTGTTTATGTCGCTCATACAATGACTAGCTGCTGCAATACAATACAATAGCTGGTTCCATTTTGGATCCAGTTCCAGGTTGGCAAAATAACCAGATTTTCTAATCTCAGATGCCATTTAATCGTGTTCTATTTTTTCTTCTTTTTTCTTTTCATTTTCCTCTTTTAAATGGCAAAGAGCAATGGAAAAATAAACATGCAGGGAGCTGCATGTCATTTTCAGCCACCTGTCAGCTACTTTGTGTTCGAAATAAAAAATGTGAACAGCTACAACAACAGGTACATTTACTGCCTCTGTATTTGTTCAAAGATTATTTATGTGAGAAAAGAATCACCACTACCATTAAAACAACATGGTCTCACAGAAATCCGTGAAATAGCCACGGATTTCGCTTAACTCAAAATCCGTGGAATAGCCACGGAATCGCTCAAATTTCCGTGAAACTGACACGGATTTCGCTACAATGCAAGTTAATGACAGTCATATTTTTCAGGCGAGATCTTCACCACAAAGTGATTATGTACATTCACTGAGTGAATATTTAGAAAATAAAACATATATTTCTCGCTAGAAATGTGATCAAAATCCATTTTTATGCAGAAACTAAGTCAAAATATAAATTTTTTCACTAAAAATGAGAGAACTGTCCGCCATGTTTTTTGTTCTGACCGCCGGAACCTTGAAAGTCACGTGACTTGGAACAAACCAATAGGAAAAAATATCAATGGAATAGCCACGGGATATGACTGTCATTAACTTGCATTGTAGCGAAATCCGTGTCAGTTTCACGGAAATTTGAGCGATTCCGTGGCTATTTCACGGATTTCTGTGAGACCAGGTTCCATTAAAATGTATACATATTTGCCAGATTGCAAATACAGCATAACAGCTGCAGTTAGCCTAATAAATCTGACAGAGCATATTTTTTAAGAGCCACTTAGTCCAAAAGCTGCTCCATAAATATGAAGCTTATTAAATTATTGATATGATATCAGTGAAAGATGACGCAATCATCTGGTGAGAAGACGTAGGCTGACCTCCCTGTTGGGACTTCTTGGAACGACTGTACATGGGTTTCACAGAGCAGAGCTTCTTACCTCACACTCGGGTCAAGTACATTCACTGGTTAGCAGAGCAGACAATCCCCACAAACAGCCAAGTTTTATCCTGGCGTGTGATCAAGCCACTCACAGTATTAACGTTAATTAGCGACAGCTGGTATGATCTGCTGCCAGTAATGTTTGTCGTTTTAACCTGCAAAAGCGACAGTCTGTGCTGGCTAAGAATGAGAAGCTGCTACCTGAATGTTTTGTACACACTCTTTTCCCAATGATAATTAACGTCTGAGCTATGGAGTCTGTGTTTTTTGCCAAATGTAGCGTCAGAACTCACTTTTGCTCACATATGCAGTGGGATGATGGCACCGTAGAGCCAGCTGTGGTACAGGAGAGCAGCAAAGTACAGTGTAAAGTGAGGAAAACACCAGATGTTGATTGGCTCTATTTTAGTCGATACTAATCCATTAAATTCTGGATTAAAGATTTGATTGGCCCAAATATAGATCCTTTGGACTGGCTTCAACCATCTCTGTAGCCGAAAGTGGAAATGATGAGAATAAAGTTGAAATACGATTTCAAGAAAAAAACTTTTTGTGTTCGGTAAAGTTGGAAAGATACTCACAGATTGGTTGTTTCCGTGTCAATAAGTCATCAGAGGAACATCGTTTTAGAGAAACGCCACATCTATCTGAACAATTAGGTAGACACAGGCGGCAATCTCCGTGTCTGAGCATGGAGGCCAACCAGGAAGTGCATAAAGCCTGCAATTCACCGAAAATTCCAGTAGGGGGCGCTAAGTTTGGCTGCAAAAGAAATCTGCCCATTCATTTCAGTGCTAAATTGGAAAACTTCTGACTTGATTTATTACCTCAGAAAAAAATTTCAGGGACAACATTATGGTCTCAATCGCTAGTAAAAAATCATCTTCAAGACAATTTGATGTCAATAGTTCTAATAATGGCCCCATTTACAAGAAAATAGAAGATAAAGAATCGCATGATTTGGGGCGTGGCTACCTTTGATTGACAGGTCACTAACAAGGCGAGCCGTCATCAGGAGGGAAGCAGAACAATGCGTATCCACGGCAACGTGTCAATAAAGTTATATATAACGTTATATAGATATAAAAGAGGACGTTTACCGATTTGGTCTCATAACTTTGACCCTTTCACTGTATTTTCACTTAATGACAGTTTATTTGAACGTTTTGTTCAGTAAAAATGTCTTGTTCAGTGTTTGGTTGGACTAACAGACACTCCAAGGAGTCGCTGCTCAGTTTTCTGAGGTATGAAAGATACATTTTGTTTTTGTTTTTTTGCTAGCCAAAACTAACATCCCAGTTAATGCTCCAGTTAATGCTAACATGAATTAGCAGCAGCTTCTCTCAGTCAGGTTGAGGTGTAGAGAGGCTGTAGTCAGTGATCAGATCCCTCTCCTCCTCCACAGTCCAAATATGGTCTGCTTCCTGTATCGGAAACAAGATGGCGACGCAAGACGCAGACGAGTATAACGCTGAACTCGAGGCTTCCAACGGGCCACAAACCAATGGGTGACGTCACGGTGACTACGTCCATTATTTATATACAGTCTATGGGTAGACAGCAAGCTACAACTTGATTTTCATCAATGTCATAAAGCAATAACCACAATATTTAAGGGTGTAGTACTACTAAAATCCCCCTATACATAAATGAGCTGTTCATGATGGCTACTACAAGTAGTTTTTTGGGAAAATATCCTTCATGTAATTTATGTGAACTTTTTAGACAAATATTAGACTTGCAGTCTACCGAACTCAAAAAGTTGACTTTATTCTCGTCATTGTGGCATTTTTCTTGAAGTGTATAATGAATTTTTTCCCTTCCTCTCATTGCTTTTTTCTCCTACCTGGCCCTAATCCTCTTCCCTAGTGGACTTATGTGTGAAGGTCATGCAGAAAGATCTGTATTTGGTATTGATACAATACGTCCTGGTGGCTCACAGGTAAGAGCATACTAACTTAGTTTGCTGCATGTCTCACCTTCCATTCTCCCTGTCATTAAATAAAAGCATGAAAAACATAAATCTTTAAATAAAAGAAAGAAAATGATATATTTTATTTAGTCATTGTCACTTTGCCATGGTTGTTAGCTGAATCTGTTTATATTTGACGTTCCCCACCTTGGCAATACTTATTTTTTGCCAATACCAGCTTATTTGAATATTAAAATTAAACATATGAAGAGTGAAAAGGGGAAGCTGAATATGAATAGAGACAGAAAACGCATGAGTGAGTGGAAGAGAGAAAAGGGAAAACCGACAGGTATGTAGAGAAAAAGAGCGCGGGCTGAAGAGATGCAAAGGAAAGTGGCATGCGGAGGGTTTGGGGTTTGATGGAGATGGAAAAAGAAAAAGAGAAAAAAGTCAGTTTCAGTACGAGTGATTGCACCGTGAGAGGAGGAGGGGTTTCAGCCAACAGAACAGACGAAAGGAAAGCAAACTACTCTGCAGCTGCAACAAGCCTTTCTCCATCACACAGCAGTGTTTTTCTGCAACTGCTGGCAGCCGATATTAGTGCTCTGGGTGATAATGGAGCTGAATGAGTCACCTCCATTTCAACCTTTCACATGCATCACGTGCACCCTAGCATAGCGTCAGTATCATGCTTAATATTTCAGAAACCTTAATCAAGGTAATTGTTGAGTTCCATGCTGTTCTTTCCAGTTTTTCTTCACTTTTAATCAGTTAACACACATCCATACCTGTATGATACCCAGTGGTGCTGCAGCTTGCCACAGGATTTCACTGAGAAGGAAACTGGGCCACTAATTACTGGAAGAGTCTGGGGGGAAACTGCTTATTAGAAAGCTCTTTGGTTAAAATGCACACGCATTTTCCCAGTTCCTCCTTTGATTTTTACCAGCGACCTTCCTGCAAGACTCATAATCACACTTCTTCCTTTCTATGTGTTTTAAAAATGTCAGTGTAAGGGAAATTTCTTCCAAAGCACAAGAAAAAAAGATGACTATATAAATTAGGGGAGTTTATGACATGTATTCATTCTGAACTGTTCTTTACTGGACATCCCAACAAGATCTCCAACCTAAATGACAGAAGAGACCTTTTGTCAATACCAACAACAACGACACATGAGCATTTTGCAGCTATTCATAACCCATTGATGCCTGAAACGCCTTTAAAACCTCTGGGCGATTTTAAAATAAGCCCCTAAAACCTGACGTTTTTCTGGAAATTCAACAGAAGTGTCAACGCTTCTACTAAATAATAGATTTTTCAGCCTCTGTAGCAGATAGAAATGAAATTCAAAAAGTATTTGAGAGCTTATACAAATACTACAAAACGACGTATCCGCTTTCCAGGCTTCAATGGGTTAATATATCACACACGTCATTATACATACACATACACTTTGCGGTTGTGAAAAAGGCTGCAAATTCGGTGAATTTAGGCTGCAAATTCGGTGAATTTAGGCTACAAAACCACTGACCTAGGTTTAGTGCAAAAAAAATCCTGGTAAGCCGTCATAAGACAGTTTAAACAGTCAATAAATGTACGTAAATGCCGGAAGTGACGTAGTTACAGAGGTGACGTGAGCCAGGGAAATAAAAAAACTTTGAAAAACCGTGAGCCACCTAAGTAACGTAAGGTACGTAAACAAGATGAAAGATGGCGGCGGGGAGGGCCGTTTTAAATGTTAATGGCCCTCATTTATCAAACGAGCATAGAAACGAGATCTGAGCGGATATTTCGTCTTATGACAGGGTTCACGTGGGATTTATCAAACGATCGTATCTCTCCAATCACAGCGTAAAAATGATCGGCTGTTGATAAATGTGGCAGCTCGAAACAATCGTCATTTAAATGTTACGCCATAATATACATATATAATATATATATAACATAAACCCGATTTAGATGGCTCGCCTCCAGAGTTTACGACACCGAAGGACGCAATACGGCCAAAAAAAGGATTTTTCCCCCCTAAAGTCAGCTTTATTAGCAACATGCACCATTACAAATAATAACAGTAGCGATATAGACATATTACAGAAATACGCAGCAACAGAGGTTTATGAAATAAAAATACTTACAGTTATAAAGTCAAACAAGTTCAGTGAATATTTTACATTTGGAGAACAGACTTAAAACTTTTCACAGCTTTTTGGTTGAAGGAGATAAACAACGTTTTAAAGTAAGTTTTAATTCCAAAAGAAGAGGAATTTCTCAGTCAGAAAGTGAAACGCTGACGTCCAACAGCTGCAACACAACAAACTGGTTTTGTCTGACAGCATAAAAAGTGAAAAGGAAGGAAATCAGTGGTGCTGTCAGCAGAGTAGCGGACTATTAAACTCCCGGCGAGGTTTGAGTAATTACATTGTGATATATAAAGCCTAAGCCATCCCAGTCAGAGGAGCGTGTGGCAGCGCTGATTGGAAATGTTTCTATTCGGGCAGCACCGCAGGTAAAAGAGACGCTGACGCTCCAGTGTCCAGTCGGCTAATAATAATAATAATAATAATAATAAAAATAATAATGGTAAATAGCCGACAACAACATTAAATAGCCTCGGCTAGTATTCTGATTAAAGAATTTCACGGTCGCAGGGTGTATTTATTTTTAATCATGTTTTAATGATAAATGATGTAGTCTAAACATGTTTTGTCTTCATTAAAAAACAAAACAAAACAGAGTTTGATCAGCTCCAGGCTACTCTAAGATCAATTCTTCGACTCAGACGTGTAGATTTCATGCTGACTCAGATTTGCGTACACGAGCTGAGAGCAGACTGAGATCTGATCGTACCGTCCGCTCACGTCCACATTGATAAATGCCGAGGCTTGCGTTGAAATGATCGTACGTTCACTTTACGCTCACTTCCTGACGTACGCTCGTTTGATAAATGAGGGCCAATGTGAGTAGAATTTTGCTGCATGTACAAACTGTTGATTAATAGACTATTCTGAGAGTACTAAACCTTGAAACATGCATAGTCCACCAAATGGCTTGGTGTGATTTCATATAAAATGTTTGCAGCACAGTTCGAATGACACTCTATGAAATATATCCATTCACTGTCTTAACCCTTTGATGCACAACATGGTCTAAAGTGACCCGAATGAGGTTTTAATTTTCTATATTTTTGCAATAAATTAATTTCATTATTCAGTATTCTAGGTTTTCCTCAATCAACTTGTTTTTGATCATCATACATCCTAATTTTTTGTTTTTCATTTCTTACTTTTTGAATAAAAACCCTTTTTGTATCACTATGCTTCTAATGCACAACATGGGTCAAAAATTTCATTATGGGGTATTGTGTGTATAATTTTCAGAAAAATTAATTTAATCAATTTTGGAATAAGGCTGAAACACAAAAAAATGTGTAAAAAGTGAAGCGCTGTGAAAACCTTCCAGATACACTATGTGTGACAAAATGATACATAAACATGTTAAATATATTAAATATATGAGTGTGGAAAGTAGCTATTTGAAACAAATTACTATTATTATAGTATTAGGTCATCTAATTTTAAATCAAATTTGGATGAATGAGTCATTTTTGACCCATGTTGTGCATTAGAAGTGTTGTCCATATGTTGTGCATCAAAGGGTTAAACACATTGTTAATGTTTTGAAACTTTGTTACGGTTTAGGTACCAGTACTTAATACAAAAATATATTTCATACATAAATTCCTATGGGACCTTATAGGGGTCCTATGTGGCTTTCTTTTTTTTCTTTTTTTAAGATCGTAACGCCAGAATGTTACCATCATCAAAGACAAAAGTCTCAGCTGGTAGTGAAGATATCAATGAAGAGTTCTGGTTTCAAATATGTGAGAATGGAAGCAGGTTAGCAAACTGGTATTGTCTGCTTTTCTCCAGAATTGTCTGAGTTTTACAGCGTCAACAGGGGCAGTTGGTTGGCACTCCCATCACTTGGAGGCTCACAGGGCCAAATGTGTAAGTCTGTTTGCTTCTATATTTACTATATTGCTAAATTCCTTCTTAAGCCGATGGAAATGAGTTGAGTGATAATTATCTGTGGTTTAGTTACTCCAAATGTCCCCTTTCACAATGTCCCCAAGTCAATACACAACCTCATTACCACAATGTTTTAATGAAACATGAAAAGTCACCAAACCACAGCAGAAAAAAAGCACAGGTATAAACAAGAAAATGTTCCGGTGCTGAAGTGAGAAAGAAACTGTGAAAAAGTCTTTCAGGTGTTAAGCCTGAAAAAAACTGTCCAACATCTTGTCAGGGCTTTAGTTTTTTACATGCTGTTGTTATTGTATTATTGTGGGGGAGAATTATTGATGATTTTTTAATTCACATTTGCAGTTTGCTTGGGGCTCAGTGGTGGATCTTCTTTGTGTGGCTTTTCCTCCAAAAGACCAAAATATATCTTTAACCGTCTTATTTATTCCTCTAGAGCAGCTGTTCTCAACCTTGGGGTCGGGACCCCAATTGGGGTCTTGAGATGATTTCTGGGGGTCGCCAAATCATTTTGGAAGTCAGCTCTGTCTCCACTGTGTTAAAGTGTTCATGTGTTAATGTCTTATGTCTTTTTGGTAATTTTATGTCTTTTTGGGTCATTTTGTGTGGGGTTTTTTTTTGTAATTTTGTGTCTTTTTGGGTCGTTTTGTGTCTTTTTTCTGGTCATTTTGTGTCTTTTTTGCCCATTTTGTGTTTGTTTTTTTGTAATTTTGTCTTTTTTTGGTCATTTTGTGTCTTTTTTGGTCATTTTGTTTCTTACTTTGGTCATATGTGTCTTTTTTGGTCATTTTGTTTCTTATTTTGGTCATTTTGTGTTTTTCTCTGGTCATTTTGTGGTCAATGTGTGTCTTTTTGGTTATTTTGTGTCTTTTTCTGGTCATTTTTTGTCATTTTGTGGTCAATTTGAGTCCTTTTTTGCTAAATTTTATGTAATTCTTTGGTCAATTTGATTCTTTTTTGGGGTAATTTTGTGCCTTTTCTGACAAATCACAAATTAGCAAGTTATTACTTTCCAAGGAGTCTCTGGCTTGAAGCTGACTGTTACAAAAAAATCTATAAATGCACAGACAGAGAGATGTTTTAGTTGTTGTCTGCCTCATTATTTGTCCAAAATTTGTCGTATCAACTGAGTTTGTCTGATCTGAACTGTGAGATTCTGTTCAGTGAGCGGGGGTCACGGACAACATGCATGTTAAATTTGGCGGTCGCGACTCAAAAAGGTTGAGAACTACTGATCTAGAGGTGGAGCATGGCTATGAGTTAGCCCTGTGATGGACGGCTGCTGGGTTTCACCTTTTATCGTCTACAAGTTTAACTTTACATGTAAGTACAGTGAAAGGCTTGTGCACATTACCGTCCTTTGTGTCCATAAATAAATGCAGACCATCCATACCATAACATTTAAAGCCCACTACAACCCTCACAGCCCACATAAAGTAACTCTTGCAACAAACATAAATATATTCCCCTGCTCACATATGTAGCATTGCAAACATACTATTTACAAGACATCAGTGCATTTGAATGTGTCAGCTATTCAGCAGCCTGACAGCCTCGGGAAAAACAACTTCAGGATCTAATAGGCCCCAGGTTCCCCCACGATGTTAGAAAATTAATGGATTGACATTTTCATTACCTAAAAAGCTTACAATTAACAAGCATGTAGCTAGTGTTCAGCTAATTTTTTATTGTTTTTTTCCTTTAAATAAATTGTTTAATTAAACCACCAACTAATTAAACGCTAAATTTTCTTACTAACGATCTGTTTTAACGGGCCAATCTCAGTGCCTCCTGTGAAAACAATGGCTGCATTTGCTCTAAAATGTGTTCCTGACACACCATGCTTACAGCAGGAATCATTTTGTGAAGAATGCAAAAGAAAATTCCCACAGGTCTTTCATCTTGAATGTATAAATGCAGAAAAAATTGTCAATATGTACTAGAATCTTAAACTGATCAGTTGTTTTTTTTTGGTCTTTTGTTTTTGATATGATTACATGTGCTTGTATGGGTTTTTGTTTGTTTTTGTCTTGTTTGTTTTTGTTGTTTTAAGTGTTTTGTTATAATCAAAGTTTTGTTGGTGTAGGCTACTGAAAATCCATTGTATGTGATGTCAGACCATCTTTTTTTACTTTTATTGTTCAAGTAGGGGGCAGACAAACATAAGAAATATTTTCTTCTTGCTGCTCCTTTCTAATCATGAAGGTGTAGAGTGTGTCTCTGTACACATTTTGTTGTCCACTTTCATGAAAGGAACAAAATAAATAAATAAATAAATAAAATAAATCTTAATCGGTCAGATCCCCCAATCACTCAATCCCACTCAAAGAGAGTTACAGAAATCAATACGAGATGAGATAAGTGCATGTGTGAGCATCTCAAGTTCACCTTTTGAAACTACAGATGTCAGTTTAACTGATGTTTCTTAAATGGAAAAAGCAAGATCTGGTCAACTGTTTTATATTTTTGTCAAACAATGTAGACTGATCAAAAAACACCCCTAAGTTACGGAGGTTAGAGCGGACAGCGATAACAGAGGCCCGAGGGATTGAACCATTGTAGGGGTGACTGTGTCTGGAGCAACAACCAAAACCTCAGTTTTATTGTCATTCAGCCAATAGCTAAAACAGCAGGGCTAAAAATGGGTAAAACGAAGAAGGTGGTATTGCATCCTGAGGTGTAGAAGAAAGCTTAATTTTTCTTATCAGATCCGTCAGTTTTTGTAGGCTAATAGGTTGGAATGAGTTCAGTACTGTAGGAGATGTTGTAAACGCTAAATTTTCTTACTAACGATCTGTTTTAACGGGCCAATCTCAGTGCCTCCTGTGAAAACAATGGCTGCATTTGCTCTAAAATGTGTTCCTGACACACCGTGCTTACAGCAGGAATCATTTTGTGAAGAATGCAAAAGAAATCCCCACAGGTCTTTCATCTTAATCGGTCAGATCCCCCAATCACTCAATCCCACTGTCCCGTGTTGTTGGACTCCTTGATTCGGTAAGCGACAGCTGCTACTCTACACACACTTTATCTCTCACTATGTATTCTCCTCATCTCCAGAGAGCATCGTTCTGTCACTTCCTTCCTGCAGCCAGCCTTTTCATCTCCTCCGCTCACATCTTTGCCACACTCACTCGCGCTCTCTCTTTCTGTCTCATTTTATCACTGTATCTCTCTCTTTCATCTCTGACCCTCACTCTTCATTGGGTCATTGATCTTTATGGCTCTCACCTTGCTCTCTGCCGGGCTCTCTTCTTTAAAACCCTTCAATCTCTCTCTTCTTTCCCTTGCTTGACCTTTCTTATCTGTTTTTCCATTAAAGAATATCAAAAAGTTGTTGCCTCTGTCGTTTTTCTTTTCTACCTCTGTCTGGCCTCTGTATCGTTCCCTTTCTCTGTCTGTGTCTTCCTTTGCCCTACAGATCATCCAGTTGGGCCGTCTGCCAGGTTATACTAAACCTTTGCCAGCCAGGTGGCACTCATAGATAAAGAACCCGTGTGTGCATGTGGGTGTGTGTCAGTACTTGTAGGTCTACTTGATTGTGTTTATGTCTGCCTCTGTGTGTATGTGTTTGCATTTGTTAAATGTGTGCTGCTTGTATGTGTGAGAGAGTGAGAAATAGAAAAAACAGTGAGAGAGAGCTTTGATTCCACTGCCTTTCTCTCCTGGAGGCATTTGCTACCTTCTTCCAATCTCTCTGTTTATCAAGCTAAGATGCTCAGCGAGAGGCTGCTGAGGCAACTAGATAACCCCCTTGCAATACGCACACGTACACACTTTCCCCCATCCTCCCAGCATCCCTCTTCCCAGCATCCCTCACAACAGCCAAACCCAATAATACACACACAAAAACCCCACAAACACCCGTGCCTCTTCACCTACACACCCTCCCCGAGACGCCCGTTGAGTGCTGTGCTATCCGGAGGCGGCGTGGCAGGCACACATAGAGGCTTAAGATGTGAAAGGGAAGGAAAAAAGGGAGGAGACATAATAACAGACTCTATCACCAGACATCCACCCTCCCTTTGCTTGTCATTCAAACGCCGTCTACCAGAGGACCTAACGTTTTCACTCAGAGACTCTCACACTTTCAGCTGCCAAATTGGGTTTGCGCCTCGGTTTACGAAGTGAAGCAGCTGCCAAATTCTGCAGAGTTGGCTCAGAGTCAAACAGAAGAAAGCACGATGATTCAAAAGATGCACAGTTTTGACTGATTGAAGGAGAAATATCTGCAGATCCGTTGGAGAAGAATTGCCATGTGTCTATAAGTCTGAAGTCTGAAATAACAATTGCAGCATTGGTCGCCCCAAATAAGACTTCCTGGAGAAATTGGACATCAAATGGATCCGAAAAATTTTCTGATTAACTTGCAGTGTGTGTTAGACTAAGCCTGTCACTTTATTTTTTGTATGACAGGAAGAATCATGAAAGTCTGGAAAATTTAATTTAAAACTTTTTGGACATCTTGTCCAAAATGCTTTAATCTGGCAATTATTTCCAAATGTGTTGATGTGTTTTCAAATTCCATCAACATGCCAAACATAGTTATAAAAAAAGCAGAAGAACACGTAGACTAGTTTGTGATATACTACAGAAACATATCTTTGAATAGGTATATTACATATCTCAATGCATTACTGCATTCAGGTCAGATATGGATTGATGCAAATCTAACTTCCTTGTTTCGCCTCTGGCTGGGACTTCATCCCTCCTGTGTAAAACCAAACAAACTGAAGCCACCAGAAAAATATAACATTATTTTGAACCTGAGACCTGGATTGATCCACAGAGCTGCTCGAGTGTGTCCATTTTCTGTATGTGTGTGCTGGTGTGCATCTTTAGTGTGTCTTCCTACAGCAGATGCAGGTATAACTACTTGTGTGGGTGCTAACAAGGAGCCAGTGGAATTTTTTAGGACAGTGGCACCCCATGTTCAAGAAGAAAAAAATCACAAAAATGCCTTCGAGGCTGCCCTTCCAGGGGAGAAAACAAGATAAAGTGTAATTTAGGGTGCCCTTCCACTGGAGAAAATGTAATAAAGTGTCTTAATTCCCTTTTATTACTGTTGTATGATTACCTTGTTGTGATTGGTGATTTTGAATTTTACATTTTACATTTTTTTAAAGTTTTTTTTTAATGTAATTTCTTCTTGTTGTTGTCAGTAAATTGTATTTGATATGTTTTATTTCTGTTGTACAGCACCTTGTAACTTGCTTTTGAAAGGTGCTTTATAAATAAAGTTATTATTATTAATATTATTTAGGGTGCCCTTCCACTAGAGAAAACATAATAAAGTGTCATTAAGGGTACCCTTCCACTGAATAAAATGTAACAAAGTGTCATTTAGGGTTTAAGTAAGTAAGTAAGTAAAGTTTATTTATATAACACTTTTCACAGATAAAATCACAAAGTGCTTTACAGAAGATAAAAAGAAAGAAATAAGATTTAAACACAATGAAACATGCATTGGGTGGACAAGCCCCAGGCTGAATACCGGACCTTATGGCTCTTATTTTATTGACTAAAAAGGATAAGAACTTATTGCCCTTCCAGTGGAGAAAACAAAATAAAGTGCCCTTGAGCCTGCCCTATTAGTGGAGAAAATGGCTGCCATACTTGCCTCTCTGCACCCAACTGCATGGAGCTGGTGCCCCTTTTTGTCATTCCTCAGTAAGCCTCAGCCTAACACTAGACAGTTATGTGGTCATGAGAATTTTTTGTTTGGTTTGTCTTTCCTGGATTTGGCTCAACCCCCTTGTCCAAGTCAATACAGTACAAGCATACAATTGACACTTTATATAATGATTTAGCCAATAGTTTGTTTCCAACTTTGTAGAAGCAATTTGCGTTTTGTTTTCTGTTCCAATGTGGCAATGCCCCATGCACAAAGCCAGGTCAACAAAGTGAAGCCAGTTAGGTTAACTCTGCTGCCTGACAGCAACAAGGCCCTAAGTTTAAGGTCCTCTGTGGCTAACTGGGGTATTTTTGTGTATAGTTTGTATTTTCTCCCTGTGTCTGTGTGGATTTCTTCAGGGTACGTTGGTTTCCTCCCACAGAAAGTTTAAGTGAACTGAAGAAACTGTCAATAACCTGCAGGTGTTGTAATGAGTATGGATGGTTGTCTGGACATGTGTGTATATTAGCCCAGTGAGTAAATGATGCAGTGTAGAAAATCGGATTGAAAAGTAATTGTTGTAATTGTGTTCATTGCACCTTATTTGTTTCATAGCACCAACATTTTTATACTGCATATTCATATTTATTCTGCACTGGAATTCTACTCCTTAATACATACTCCGTCTTTAGACACTTTATTTTTATTTTTACATTACATTTTATTGTATTTTATTGTATTTTTATATTTTTATTGCTTGAAGGATGCCTAGGTTGTTCTTTTTATTTAATTATTTAATTGTGTTGTTATTGTCTCTGTGTGTAATGCTGCTGCTACACTGTAATTTCCCAGCTTGGGATAAATAAAGTATATCTATCTATCTATCTATCTATCTAACACATGAAAAGTGTTGATGATTATTAGAATTACTGGTCTGAGGCTGAGGTTTCCTTTGGCTTACTAAACCTGGAACATCACTTAATTTGAATGATTCTGTTGCATATTATGGGAGGAAACACACCACTGCACACACACCACTGCACACACACAGGTATTGTATGTGACAGGTACACTGATGCCATAGGCGCAGCCTGTGTGCACATGCAGGCAAAGAGTGCAAGCGGTGCAGAGCCAGTCAAAGTCTGAGTGCTGATGTTCTCCCTCTCTATCCCACAACAAGCCGAGTTGAGCTTTAACAATAGCACATCTTCGTCTTGCCATTGCTTCAAATTTGACAGGTTTTTTTTAGCCACAAACAGTCAAAGGAGGAGCGCCTTGACTGACTTTAGGACTGAACACAGTGTGTGTGTATGAAGTGTGTCTGTGTACTTGTTTGTTATCCTTGTGTGTGACAGCTGAGAGTGACTTCCAGACTTACCAGGAACTGAAGTGGTTTCTTTTAATATATGTTGGCTATACAGCTCAAAATAAACACAATACATGAATGCATTATTTAAATTCTAAATTTTGTGTTGTTTTGCATAGAGAAGCTGAATATAGGCGTTTTCTATGGAGCAAGCTTTCTTTTAATATAAGTGCAAAGATAGAGCTGCAGATAGTTTTCGCTCCCTACTTAGTGTTTCTATTCTCAGGTTTTCTGAGTCTGATTGGCTCCACCCTAACTCAGGAACAAAACACTGCGCCATAGTCACAAAAATAAACTCAAATTATTTATCTTAATCTCCCTACACTTGGTTACTGAATGTTTCTTATTGCAAAGGACCTTAAGCTCACCCAACATTCAATGTCTGTGCATATCCTTGTACCTTTTGACTTTTCTCAGTGAATGTGTTCTGCATTGATGATTTAACCTTGAACATTTCTATGAAAAAGCAGTTCTTCAACAGTCAATTAATATTGTTTGTATAAAATATATATCTCACGACTCAAGACTATGACACATGAAAATATGAATGTGAATTCCACCTAGCTGGTCCAGTGTCAGGGTCCTGGTATTGAACACGCGATTCACTTTCATAGATTGGAGCCATTGTTGATGTTATTAGTTCCACCTCTGCTGATTCTACTGTGGAAAGCCAAACTTTAGCTAATCAGTTTGCTGTGGAAAAAGAACTGAATATGATGCACAATACTTGAGGAGACAAAAAAGAAGTAAACCATCCGTGCATAATAAGAAAAGATACAATAAGCACTACCAACTGTTGTCTGTGGCAAAAAATATTCTTGAAGCTGCAAAGTAAATTCAAACAGTCAAGGTTTGTGCCAGTGTAGATATTGACAGTACTGATATATAAATATATATATAGGCACAGTGCCATCACTGGAGACCCTGTGCAAACTTGACTAGCGAGGCCTTGCTCATTGACATGCATGCGCATGAATCACAGTCTAACACACACATACATAGCTATTCTAGTTCTACGGTAAGCAACTATTCTAGCTCTACTCGGGCTCAGCGCCATGAATGGTCTTCAGGGAGCTTAGCCCACTCGGTTGTATTTTTTGCCCCCTCTGTTTAATCCTTATGTATTTATAGAAAAATAGCAGAAACAACTAAATTATTGGCCGAGATGCAAGTGTTCTTTTCAAAAACCATGGACAGGATTGTTTGTTGTGTATATAGCGAGCCCCCAGGAAAAGTACTGGGCTTTGAAGCCATGTGACATGTTGGCCAAACTGTGGAATTGCAACTTCCAGGTTCATTACGTGATGCCAGTTGGCCCAAAAAATACTTTTCTCCCCGAAGACTTACACTGGTAAAGAGAAGTCTGTAAATCAGTGGATCCCTTTTTTGGCAAAAATTACTCGTTTCACAACCAGAATTTGATGAATTGAGTCCGATAACATTTGGAAAGTCTAGAAGAGCTTCACAATTGAATAATTTTATCCCGATTTAAATCACTTGGAAGATGCCGAGAAGATCCGGGTAATTTCTTTACATGGAAGTCAAACTTTTTTTTATTTCATACAGCATTGTTTCAAATGAACAGTGTATCCAATTCTCTTCATAAATCCAAGTTGTAGAGTATGGTGTGTGTGTGTGTGTGTGTGCAGGTGTGGCCCTGGTCCATAGTTTTCCTGGTTGTACATAGAACATTCCCCATTGAAATGTTTAATTTGTCTTTTATATTTCATTTATTTTCTGTATTTTAGGATGAAAATATTTCTGTTATATTGAGATGAAGTGGAAATGTGGAAAGCATCCCAGCAGTCAGTTGTTCCAACCAGGACTCCAAAAATTTGTTTTGTAAAGTGCCATTCAAATGGGCATTTTTTTCTGTATTAAGAAAAACATTTTGTGCGAGTAAATGCTGATGTGTATGTGTGTGCACAGCAGTTAATGTGAGCCGACAGGCTAAAAACAAACTATATGAATAAAACATGGAAGATAGTCTTTTCATCTTCGCTCTGCTTTTCTAATGCTCATTACTTTGGCTGCAGTCTCTTTCTGTGTCTGTTTTTGCTCTCTCTCTCTCTCTCTCTCTCTCTCTCTCTCTCTTTTTTTTTTTTTTTCTCTCTCTCTCTCTCTCTCTCTCTCTCTCTCTCTCTCTCTCCCTCCCTATATCTCTTTGTTGCTCCCTCTGTTTCTGCTTCTAACTTCTTTTTCAGTCACACTAGGCCCAAGGGCACAACCTTGAAACCTTGGCAAACTGTGGCACATCCATTAGAAAGTTTTACAGACAAAGAATATCATTTCAAAACTGGTTATTAGTTAGCTATTTTTTTTTTTTAAAAGTACTTTTAATCGAGTGAAAACCACTTAAATTATGAACACTTTTGGTTTTGGTCTCCCTTATTTTTCCTTTCATGATTAGATGAATAAACAAACAGAAATCACTCACTCAGAGTGCACATATCTGTGTAAGGCTGGCACAATCCTCTACATATGTTATTTTCTTTGATGGGAAATATTTGTTTTTTTAATTTGCATCTTGATCTGCATCAAAATAATCTTGGTAAGTCAATGCTGCAATGTTTCAGGGAGTACTAAATCCTGCAAACATTAGGGCTTTCTTCATGCCATGACGTGGGGTAAGTTGAATGTTTCTACACTGTAAAAAAATGTCTGTAGATTTTACGGTGAAAAACTGCTAAACCATGACAGTAAAAGACTGTAATAATGATAAATGGGTTAATTCAGTTTCAGTAACAATGAAACACCGTAAATATATATATATATATATATATATATATATATATATATATATATATATATCAGCCAAAACAGTATTTTTTTTATTTTTTAAATACATTACCCCACTGTAAAATACACTGGCACCGTGTTTGTAGCAAAAATATACTGCAATACATATACAAGCCATCATTTTTGCATTTATATTTTAAAATACTTTTTCTCACTGTTAAATGTACTAAACACCATATCTCTAACATTTACAAAGTACATTTATAAATTATTTTCTCATCAATTATATGGCAGAACAGCGTTTCTTTTGATGGAAAAATGTTTTATTTTTTACGGTAAAATATGGAATAAAATGGCAATCTTAAATGGGAAATCAACAGTGCTAATATAATTTTACCGTAATATTACAAAAAGTTGCACCATATTTATTACGGTAAAGTTCTGGCAACCACAGCTGCCAGTTTTTTACCGTAAAAACAACATTTCTTTTTTTACAGTGTATCTCGTAGAGGTCGTCCTCCTGCTGATCTAACTACAGCTGAGGGTGGTGTGACCCCTGTAGCAGTCTTTAGTCCTGTGTTGATAACTCTTTTCTAATAAAAGTAGCTTGCATGCTCTGGCTAGCAGTAGCTCTACTGAACCTCTTAACCCACTTTTTAGTGATCCAATCAAATGCGAAGGATTTTATTCACTGCTCAAATTCTGTTTCCTGGAAAAAACATCAAAGTACACTGCAAAAAAGCCAACTTGTATTTTTTGGCCTAAAACAGTGATTTAATTTCATAAAACTTGGAAATATAAATTATAGACATTTAGGGCAATAATGTAAGTTAGCACAACAAAGGCAGCCAGTTGTCTGCTCAAAAACAAGTTTGTGAGTTGTTGTTACTTATATCTTTAAGTTGGGGTTCAAAACAAGGGACAATAGTTCTGCTAACTCTTATTTCTTTGTTGTGAAATTTGGTCATTAGCGAAAGCTAGCAGCTAACTGATGCTAGCGGCTAACTGATGCTAGCGGCTAACTGATGCTAGCGGCTAACTGTTGCTAGCGGCGCTGCTTGTTACAGCTACAAGAGTAGCCATTAGCGTATCAATGCTAACTCAAAATTGTGGTCACAACATTAGCTGACATTCATAGCGGCGTTACAATCGTGCCAGAGAAATTCAGAGTTGAGCAAACTCAAAAACAAAACTTAAAATATTTAGTTTAATTGTCCAACTTAAAATTTTATCGAAGTTTGTTGCCTTGAAATTTTGAGTTCACCCAACTTTTCTTTTTTTGCAGTGTTCAGAAGCTAAAACCCCTCTTACCTAAATGTGATAACAACATGGATGAACATTTAAACAACACGCTGATCTGTTTCAAGTATTTCCATGACAATGGAGAGCAAATTCAATGGATCAAGGCAGCCATGAAATGTGCACCAAAAATGTTGCCAACGTTCTGAGTTGTTGCTCAGTCTGGAGGGGATACATTTTCCCGGTCAGGAAGTAATTACCCTGTGCCAAAATATAATGAGTAACTTCTTTGCCCTTGATAAACCTTTTCAGCAAATCTCGTGAAAATCCAACCAGTAGCTTCTCAGTCATCCTGCTGACAAACAGACAAGCAACCAAGCCAAAAACATGACCTCCTTGACAAAGGTTACAACATCAGAATACACAGTAAAATGGGACTGTAATAGCTTCTTTGACAGAGGCAATAATTGGGCTTCTAAATTTTATTCAAAGCAAATGGTTTTACAGTTAGATTTGATGGGAAAAGCTCAGCTCTTTGAGGTAGCTTTCAAAGATTCTAAGCAGCTACAAGCATTCTCCTGAGAGAGCTAATCTCACTCAATAAACATATACATGAACGTTAAATCAACAGCAGCAAACACCTTGCATACAAGGAGGAGGGATGGGAGAGTGGAGGGAGCTGCGGCAGCAAACAGCACTTACACAAGCATATCTGCAGACTTATTTTGAGAAGTGTCAGAATCTGAACTACAGCTATACTTCATTTTCATTTGGTTTATTTTATTTAAAAGGGACCATGCACGGTTTCAAACATAAATGTCACCATTTGATGCACTGCACCAGACTACAGCTTTAAGCTAATTCACATCTGTAGTCCCTTGGCAGGTCAAAACAAGGGATTGACACAATAACAAACATAAAGACGAAAAACATAATACCAAAAAGAACACACAAGACACACAATGCAGAACTACACATAATAATAGCACATCAAAAACGTATGTCTGTCAAATAAAAGTAGGTCTTCAAGGCCGTAAGATAGGGTTCAAGGTCTGTGCTGTGCAGCTTTTATCAAACAGATTTAGTTGGTTTTAAAAGTGCTGATAGAGCTGCACCTCCTCACATTGTCAGGCAGGGTTTTCCACTGATTTGTGGCTTTTACAGAAATAGCTGATTGCTGAAATGCAGTGCAGCAAAATGGTGTAGTACAGACTTACACAGAGGATATACTTATCTAGTAGAATTTACTAAATCTACTTAAATTACTGAAAAAACATGAAAACAATCTAGAATTCTCAAAGCTTGTATTTCTCCAGTGCCTAACAGTGGTGGAAGTGCAATGTTCTTTTGTCCAGAGTTTGTTTGTATAATTCTCTCCAAAAAGGTCTTCTAGCCTATCTCCTAACATGTAATGCAACAGGACATATGGATCATAGCATGCATCAATAACTTGGCTGCGTCCAGAGAAAGACTGTTTTTAATATGTCTCAATTTTGCCAAGTTGTACTTTATGGTTCTAAACATTTTAAATTTGGATCCAGTGTTGAGCAAGGCAAGGCAAGTTTATTTATATAACACAATTCAGACACAAGGCCATTCAAAGTGCTTTACAGGGGCAAGATTAAAATAGACAGACAGACAGACAGACAGACAGACAGACAGACAGACAGACAGACAGACAGACAGACAGACAGACAGACAGACAGACAGACAGACAGACAGATAGATAGATAGATAGATAGATAGATAGATAGATAGATAGATAGATAGATAGATTACTTTATTCATCCCCGAAGGGAAATTCGGTTGTCACAGCAGTCCGGTATTAAAGTACAATAAAATACAATAGAATAAAATAAATAAAATACTGAGGTAGCATAAATAAAACACATTAGAAGACATTTAAAAGCGAATTAAAAAAAAAAAGTGAATGAATAAAACATTTAAAAGCTAATGAATAAAAATTACAGGTTAAAATGGAAACAGAAAAGTCTTCAGACTTGATTTAAAAGAGCTGAGAGTTGCAGCAGACCTCAAGTTCTCTGGGAGTTTGTTCCAGAGATTTGGTGCATAAAAACTAAACGCTGCTTCTCCTTGTTTAGTCCTAACTTGGAGCAAAGATATTTAAAATCTGTGACTATGCTTCTCCTTTCATCGTTAATGAGAATATCAGCGTTGGAGGTTGAGGTTGTGCCTTGATTCTGTCTTGTTAACATTTAGACTAAAGGTGTGATCCTTTCCAACACAATGTTAGTTTTACAGCTGCTTTGTGTGAGTTGTAAATCAGTTAGGAAATGTGAAGAAAATCCACTTGTCTGTCCATCTATGCACCCGACCAGGCCAAGGACTACAAAATAACGGTCCCTCGAGCATGTCCTCGGTTCAGGAGGGTCAAGCAGGTATCTTCATTTCATTCACCTTCATTTCAAATGATTTTCCAGTCTAATTCCAGACACTAAACATTAAATTCCTACCACTGCTAAAGCCATCACTCCATGACAGACGTGATGAGAGTTATTAGAGCAATGACACTCTGCAGAAACATCTCAACAACTTAGTTGCATCTTATGGAGAATTGCTTGCATGCTCCAGAGTAAAACTTCTAATCCCTGTAAAAGAGTTGTTTGTAGAGGTTCACCTATCCACCTTTTCTCTCCTGATACCTATTCCAATTACTCAACTCTGTGTATCTGCTAATAAAGAGAACCAATCAGTGCTTTCTATTTCTCAGGTGTTTGCACATTGCAAACACTTTTTTATTTAAGGATTGTTGTGGGACTAAAACAGAGTCAGTAGCCTGCTGTGAATGACTTTTTGTAACCAATACTGCGAAAGTGGTGAACTTTATAATGCCATCGACATACAAACTTTATTTGTGGATTGATCATGTCATTGCCGATGGAGAATCTATTTAATCAGGTTTGTTTCTGCACCAAAACTCATCCAGTGTATCAGATCGGTATTTTGTGGTTTTAAAATGAAATCACCCTCCGCCTACAGCAGGGGTGTCAAACTCTGGCTCGCGGGCCAAATTTGGCCCGCAGTGTAATTTTTTTTGGCCCGCGAGGCAATACCAAATTATTATCTTATTATTGTACTATAAAAGCTGACCCGCCGGTATTATACGGCGCATTTACCGCTAATACTACAAATCCCACAATGCCCTGCTGTTGTTTTGGCGCGTCAATCAGGACAGGACCCGGAAACGCTCCTCTGTGACAGTCGTCATAGCAACCTCAAGCTAGAGCTGTCTCCCAGCTACCCCTTCCCAAAAATTCCCGAAAAGAAAGGCAGAATTTATTAACCTGTTGAAAAAGTTTATTTTGATATTTAAATCATAAGGATGCAAATAGAAAAGAGGCATACGATTTTTATTTAATTTTTATTTAATTTTTATTTAATAAATTAATGACATTGATGTGTTTTATATTTGAAATTTGATTTGCATGTCTGCACTATTTAGTTATATATTGTATGTTTATAAGCGTTGCTGGTTCCATATTTAATGTTAAAGCAAAACATGTTTGGTAAATATTAAAAGGTTTATTTGTTCAATGTTGGCCCGCAATTTTATTCAAGTTTTAAATTTTGGCCCATTGTGTATTTGAGTTTGACACCCCTGGCCTACACTGTAAAAAATGTTTGTGGAAATTACAGTAAAAAACTGTCAATTTGCATCAGAAATAGGTCGTAAAATGAAACATTGTACATCACCATAGTAGATAGTTTTAATTACTGTAAATCAAAGAATAGTATAAAACTTTAAATTCTACCGCCATAAATTGTAGAAAACACACAGTTCTGATGTAAAAATATAAAATTTCCATGTAAAGTTAATGGAGAAATACCATAATGACACAATTATCCTAAAAGTAATGGGATTATTCTGTATAAATTACAGTTTTTGCTGATATTTACATTTGCATATGCTCACTGTAATTTTTACGGTGATGTTCTGTCAACCACAGCTGCCGGTATGTTAAACAGATTTTTTTTTACAGTGTACAGCATTTGCTGTTGCAGTCACTATCAACCTTCAGGAACTTCTGTTGGTCAAATCTTGGTTAATCTGTATTCCCGCACACTGCAAGGCTAATGTGTGCCGTCATGTCACATCAAACTGCCAAAAGAAGAAGATAGCATGTTC
Source organism: Centropristis striata (assembly GCF_030273125.1). Classification (NCBI taxonomy): domain Eukaryota; kingdom Metazoa; phylum Chordata; class Actinopteri; order Perciformes; family Serranidae; genus Centropristis; species Centropristis striata. Next base: position 42,268,602 of record NC_081518.1, on the reverse strand, counting down.
CAGCCCTCAAACAAAGCTGTTCTCTTTCAAGTCTAAACCCCCTTTATGTTCTCTGCCATTGTTGTTCCATCATGTGTTACAACATCTGCCGGCACCATACTCCCCATGTAGTGCTGTTGGTTAATGCATCAAAGTCAGTAGTATGCGCTATGGGTTTCAAGTCCTGGTTTGAACTTGAAGCAGCTGCAGAGGGAAAGATTTTGTCATCTCTGAAGTCACAGAAACTCAATGGGAGATAATACCAGGCTGCCAGATGAAGACTTACAACTGAAAAATGTATTTCTTATGCTTGTCCTTAACTATTACAGAGAGATTCCTCATATTGTGTTGGCTGCCTCTGCTTTCCCTCTGCTGTTTTTCTGTATTAAAAGGCAAAGGTTACTCTGTGAGAAGCTTAGAAAAATGCATTATCATACACTTTTTGGAATGGGATTCAAGATAGCAGCATGCATCAGGACAGCTCCTTAAAAGTCTTAATGCATTGCACCTTTAAGCTCTTATCTGCAGGGAACCTCTCAGAAAGTCTCATGTGTGCTAAGTTTAGTAGCAGTATACTTTTATAGGATAGATTTTATAGCTGTGTGTGTTTGTGTGTGTGTGTGTGTGTGAGAGAGAGAGAGAGAGAGAGGGAGAGAGAGAGAGAGAGAGAGAGAGAGAGATAAATAATTTAGTTGAATCAATGCTCATTGGGATAGAGGCAGCAGGTTTCAGGGCTTCCAGGGCAGGGGTTAGAAAACTCAGATATATCAAAGACATGACCACAGACTTTCTCTGCATTTGTTCATAACCTGTGCTCAAATACCAACAGATCGAAAAAAGTGCAATATGTCCCTGTATATATTTTACCCGCAGACACACACTAACACATGTAAACATACAAGACGCTGACTTTCAGGGGTGAGAAAATGTTTTTGTTGGCTTGTGTATGCATTCAGATGTGTGTGTGAGCGGGAGGACAATGAGTTCACACACACACACAGCTATAACAATGATTTAAAGAGCAAAGGGTTAATCCGGATTTGATTGCACTCTCCGTATGTCTCACATTCCTCTTCCACAACAGAATTTGAACACCTTTTGTTCATCCCTTGCTGAATTCTTCTTTATATGAGACAACGACAGACTCTAATCTGCAGACCATTCATCAACCTGTTTAATCACATGCAGCTAAAGGTGGGAACATTGGCGTGGCAGTTTTTCTTTTTTCGGGGGGAGGATTGATGAAAATAAAGTTTGGCTTCATCGTTAACATGTCCAGTTCACTTCCACTGTTCTGTTTGTTTGACAATGCATTGTTGAGATTTTAATGTTTCTCTGCAATCCAGACTTAACACCCTGCACAACACCCTTCTCTACATTGATGGACAGAGATGTTTACGTGCATCTTCACAGAAGTATGATTCTCACATAAAACAAACATATTGTCAGTTGAGTGCAGAAATCAGCAGTAAAAACTTTCTCAACATGGAAATGCTGATGAAATCTCACAGATCAATCAACACAGACTTTTTTTTATTTTTTATTAATTCTTCTTTTCGAACCGAAAAAAAAAAAAAACAACATAAACTAAAACAGCGTAGGCTAGATGTATATACATATTCATACACATACTCACATAGACACCATTAAACAGATGTACATAAACATATAAACATTTACACACATACAGTATATAAAGCCCTATACATATACATGCATCTGCCCCGTCTAAGTAATAAGATAGAAATAAGAACCAGTTAACTTAATATTCAATATGCGTTTCCTTATATCATTTTGGTTCGAAAAAAAAGGGACTAGGCTTAAGTATAAGTATAAAACTTGACTGTAGGATTAGTGCCATTACTGTTGTCATTGTTCATCTTCTCTGTCTCTCTCTCACTCTCTCCCTCTATCTACTCTATGACGGACAGACGTGCAACAGATGATCCTTCCTCTGTCTCTCCCTGAGGTTTTTTCTTTTTCTCCTCCTGCTAAAAGGGTTTTTTAGAAGTTTTCCCTTGGACGCTGTGAGGGTCAAAGGACTGAGGGTCATACTCTGTACAGTCTTTTGGAGGAAAATCTGTGATCTGTGATTCTGGGCTATATAGATAAAATTGAATTGAAATGAATTGAAATGTGATTGTTGCATTTTTTTTTATTGTTTTTATTCTAGTGCAATTTTTTTTATGTTTTATGATATCCCAGATTTTCAGTTCAGTTTCCTCTAGGTTTGAAGGCCTATCAAACAAATAAAGCAGCACAGACATAAATGTTATGTAGACTATGACTCATACAATGATATAACTCAATATAAACATGAATAGTTATTTAAAAATGAGAAAAAAGGTCAACCTGTCCACTCATTCCTCCATCCAGCCATTCATTCTCAAAACACAGAATGACTGCTACACAATGGTGGATCATATCTACATTTCTCTGGGCTACACATGCATTGTTGTTATGAGGAGATAGGGCTGTTTTTTTATATCTATATATAATTGTATGATATTTTCATGTTTTTCTATTACAAACCCATCTTCTGACTATAACTAAATGAAGAATAGGTGTCACTTCTTCTGTGGTCTACCTGGATGTATACGATTGGCCAAGTCCTTTCGTATCTTGTTTCGTATCTGTTTATTTCGGTCAATACATGTCATCAAAACAAACCAGAAAAAAAACATTGATCAAAGTAAACAACATGTAAACAGAGAGAGAAAATTGATAATAGACATTTTGGCCAAGTCATTGAGTTTCCAGATGATGTTGTGATGATGTGATGTGATAAATAAGAGAGCTTTACAGTTTGACCCTGGGTGACTTAAACACTGCCAAATTCTGAAACCATGTTTAGTAATTTCAGTTGTTGAAAGACAGCAGAAGAGTTTAATACTTGGTGGTTGACACCCAGTCTAAAATGATGCAACTCCATAAAGTATTGAATCTTGATATTGTGAGATGATCTAAAGGAAGAAAGCTAGACAGGTAAACAATGGAAGACAGGAATATAAATAAATATATTAAATAATCTGAAATTGGAGTACATCTTAAAACAAATGCTGGTGATGAACAAAATCAAAGACTTGCTGCAAACAAATATGTCAAGCCTTTTTTTCCCCCTGCGTTCTTTGCTGTCCTTGTGTAAGCGGAGAACAAAAAGCGAGGATCATTGGAAATAATGAAGCGCTGTAATGTATGGTAAGCCAAGCAGGAGGCTCATTTCAAGAATATTTGACAAGGGATCAGTGCAAGAGCCATTTCTCAGATTGATAATCTCTCCAAAGAGCATCTGCAGCTGTCCAGAATATGCAGGCCAAACAAACAAGTCGAGAGAAAGTAAAACCAATATTCAAGAGCCTGTAGCACATGCAGACACAAACAGAGACACTGACACCTGCCTTTAAATGACGGAGGGGGAGCAGCAAATTAGAAAAAACACTCAGTAAATTACATCTATATATTTTGCAGATGAATTAGAAGTAAATCTGATCATTTCTGTGTTGTTGCTTGACTCACTCACTGGCTAGAGACTCAAAATCCCATTTCAATTAAGAGCGACGTGTTCGTACTTTCATTCATTATTTTTTGTGTTTGTTTTTTCCTTCAGTGATTCTATTTCTGCTTCATTATATAACAGTGGTGATGTAATGAATGAAAAAGATGGGGTCATTGTTTTTTTTCCTTCCTCTCTCTAAGAACAAAGTATAATGTAATGTGATTCTGCTGGGACAGATGCATCTAAAGCGTTGGCCAGGAGACATTAGACTCTCATGTGGGCGAGTTTATTGGAAAACAATTCAATGTGTTTCAGTATCAGCAGCTCTTCAGAGCGATGTCACGTCATGGCTGCTCTTTGAATGATAACAGATTCATGTTGGCATGTTATCGAGGTGGCACTAGAGACTGGCACTGAGTCCAGACATCCTGCACATGATGCCAGTGTTCAAGTCTCCATTTCTTGAAGGATCAGTGAGGCTCAGAGACAAGGGGAAGACATGGAAGAGATGGATAGGATCAAGGGATGAAGGCTGGTGTGTGTGTGTGTGTGTGTGTGTGTGTGTGTGTGTCAGGCCTACAGGTAGAAGGTGTGGACTCTGGTACATTGCAGGTTTCAGCAAAGTACTGTATGTACCAGCACTGTAAATACTATATTTCAGAGTTCCAACTCTTACATTTATCTGGAAAGACTTTAACTAAACTTGCAGGACCGGTCAGGGAAATGAATCAGGAACACTCAAAGTCTCACAATAACTACTTTTGTACAGCCTTAAAGCAAACTGCTGAACTCCCCTGACCGCTCCAGTGGAGCTGCTCAGTGGCCAACGGTAGAAGACTATGATTGTACTAAGCAGCTGTTAGATGTGGAGTTCGGCACTGCCAAAGAACTTCTTTGTCAGCCTTCTCTTAAAAGTTTAAAAACTTATCTGAAAGTTAAAGCTAAAACAAATCGGAAACATAGCAGCATTCTCTTCGGGTTAACAGCAAACCTGTCTGCTTGTTATTTCAGAATATTTTACCGTGGATAGTGCAGCCTCTAGTATATAAACCATCTCCATTAAATCATGGTAACATGGTTAAATCTTCTATGTTAGTAATGTGCCTGTTATGTGTCAGGCAGCCAACTTGGTCTCACAGGAATCCGTGGAATAGCCACGGAATCACTCAAATTTCCGTGAAACTGACACAGATTTCGCTACAATGCAAGTTAATGACAGTCATATCCCGTGAGTTTGAGTTAAGCAAATCCGTGGCTATTTCACGGATTCCTGTGAGACCAGGTTCCAGGCAGCAATGTGTGTGTTTTTGTGTTTCTCCTCCCTCCTTTTCCTGTGTTTTCAGGAGATTCAGTCATTGGGATGACAACCTGCAGGTGATTTCTGATGAGCTGCTAACTGTGTAGCCAGGCCGTGCTGCCTATTGGCTCCCTGCCTCCCCAGCTGGCCAATCACAATGGAAGAGACCCTTTTAAATGGAGGACATCTTCACTGTATAACCAACTTGTTGTTTCAACTAAAATATTTGAGTGTCGATGCTGCGAAAGAATTTTATGTCACGACAACGAAGAGAATGGAGTTAACTCAAATGAATCTTGCTATTTGACTCAATATTTTAAGTTAAAATGACTTTTTGCACAAATCTTTGTTGTACTGAAAAGGAAAAATGAGTATAACAAACAAGCAACATTGGGTTTTACAGTGTTGGGCCTTCATTCTCTCTTGTTTTCTCAATGCATTTGCTGTCTTCGGTTAAGGAAATTGGTATGTGTGGTGGTGAGGTTGGGACTAGGTAAGTTGGGGTACCCTGTACATTTTGCATTCACGTAGGTTATTTTCTGTTACTCCATTAGGTTATTGGTTGGTTGGTTGGTTAGTTCGGCCTTTTGTTTGTTTGTTTTACTTCACAGCTAGTTTAGATCGGCCTTCTTTTGTTATATTTGTTTCAACTTTCTTTTAAAATCAAATCAAATCAAACTTTATTTATATAGCGCTTTTCATACATAAAAATGCAACACAAAGTGCTTTACAAAAAAAAAAAAGAATAAAAACAAACAATAAAAATGACAAAACCCACCCCTCCCTCCCCAACATACACATCTGTAAGTATACATACACAAACATGCACACACACGCATTTAGTCATGCACGCACACAAACACACTCAGACTCACACACAGCACAAATTGATTTTGGCACAATCACTTGTCCCATCCTCCCCCACCTGAGTGTGTCTTTCTTTTGTTGTTCGTAAAATAAATCATCATTGTTCACATTACTTTAGACTTTGTTTGATTTTCTGATTATCATGTTATTGTCTGCTGGCTGGGTTTAGTCAGTGGACGTAACAGTGCCAAATGTAAAGGTGTGTCATATTTGTGTTTGGGGTTTGTCAAGAACATGTTTATATGCTTTAATGTTAAAAAGCAAAAACAATTTGAAGACAACATGGTGGTGTAGTGGTTAGCACTCGCCTCACAGCGGGGGAACCCGGCTTGTAGCTCTTCTGTAGGGAGTTTGATGTTCTCCGTGTGCCGTGAATGCTTGTCTGTTTCTATGTTTCGGCCCCAAGATAGTCCAGGGTGAACCCGCCTCTCGTACAATGAGAGCTGGGATTGGTGTGCCACTTTCTATCTGTATGTAGAACAGTTGCGACATCACAACCTTACAGATGTCCTGACAGCTCATATAAGAGGCACAGTTTCTGAATTATGTCAGGTCCATCAGCATACAGTAATAAATGTGCAAAACAAATCTAAGAGTGATTTGGCGGTCCAGTATTATGAGAGAATAGCTGCAGACAAACAGAAAAACTGAATTCAGGTGCTAGAACACATGATCCCTCCAGGCTTACATCTGGCAGATATAAAAAAGACATAGAAGCTAATCACAAACAGAACATGTGCACACCTAGCAACAACTTTTTGAGCAGACCTGACATTCTCTCCCTGGAATAAAGTCACCTTCAGTTTATTCATCAGTGAAGATGCTCAAATATGGCTCTCTGGATGGACTGTCGTCAGTGAGTGGAGGAGAACAGCATCACATTCATGAATGGGCTGTGAATGTGCATAATGGTACTTAACCCATAATCATTTCGTTGTTCTAGTACTTGTTACTCTGTTCAATGACAATAAAGTTGAATCTCATCTCATAAGAACCCACGGTGACCCGTGTAACAAACACTTTAAATCTTCTAGAATCTCCCATATTCAGCTTTATGCTTCACATTAACTCATTAAATCTGTAAACGACGTATACTCAACAGCCTGGTGTGGTGGTCATGTGACTTTGACAAGAAGTGACCAAAATATGTGCGAGACTGGAAACAGAAATGTGAAAAAGTAGCTAATTTTAAAAAGCTTATTTTTTGTTACTAGGCTAAGTTTAAACCCATTTAACAACTCTAATCTGTTAATAGGGTGTCCTGTATTACATTTAACTTGTTCTGACCACATTTCTTGATCAGATTAAAGTCACAAAATTGATAGGCCTATATGTTATGGAGATGCAAAAGAAAAAGGCAAATTTGTGTCTCTGTCAGCAGAAAATGTGTCTAGTTTTTTTTCTATTTCAAAATAAGAAATATAAACATAAATACCATAAACACTCAATGTAACATATGTGACATCACAGATCTTTAGGGGTAGTACTTTTTTTTAAAAACATCAGAAATGTGTTCATGTGGTCCACTTATAGAACACATCCTTTAAGGATAACTGGGTCTGGGTTGTTATGGGTTAATACCAATCACTGATACCCACCTGTAGGGCTGGGCGATATGGCCCTAAAAGAATATCACGATATTTCAGGCTATTTTTGCGATAACGATATTCTTGACGATATAGGAAATACTTAAAAAGATATAGAAAATATGATTTTTTTTAGTCTGTATAAATAACTAAAAATCTAAAATGTAGTGTGAAGTACAAATCACAACAGTTGCCAAATACAAAAAAATTTACTCTTGAGTATGAGCAAATAATAAAAAATAACCATTTAGGGGTTTCGGGGGCAAATTTTAATGAAATTTTGTAAAGGAGAATAAAGGTTCTTGTATGTTTTATTTAAGGCATCTTATTTTGACAGTCTTCTTGTAAGTTCTGTGGTGGATTCTCTTAACACACTGCTCTTATTTTGAAAGCTGCATGTGTTAAGCGACAGGGAGTAATTCGCTTTTTGTGATTAAAATAACTTTAACCACTACATCAAGAAGTAAGAATGTTGCCAATATCATGATATGCATTTTTTTTAACCATACATTTTTTTTACCGATATTATCGTGAACGATACGATATGGCACACCCCTACCCACCTGTTGTAAATGACTTCACTTGCTTGTATTGGCCATAATATGTCCTGCATATCCTGTATATGTGTGACACTTCAGTTCCACAGTCTTTAACACCCTCCAAAGAAAACGCTTTAAGGCTGATGCCAAGGATGCTATGCTACACTGTGAGGCAGAGCTCATTATCAACACATTTAATGAAGAATAATTTAATTGTTAAATATGCCACAATTACTGTTGTAAACTGCACATGTGTCATGCAAGATAGGAAAGCTTGACAGCAATAGGAACTAAGCGGAGCAGGGCTCAAAGCTGCATAATGGAGCACGTAGATAAAGAAAGTGTGTGTCACATATCTAGATTTATTTACATTAATAGGTGTAAAACCTGACACTGCAGTACTGTTTACTGGAAATATACTAAAACATAACAATTACAAATCATATTAATTCCAGATCTGTGTGCTCATGCAGTATGTTCATACAAATTATTTCATATTTGTTGGAACAAAGCCATTTAAAAGATAATAACAATCTACAAACAATCTGTCATTTATGAAAATGTTGCCTTTTAGAAAGACTGCAATTATCGTCTTCTTATCATGAGTCACTTTTCCATTTCATGCACATTATAACTAATTATAGCTTTTCATACTACCATATTAAAAAACAAAATAACAAAAACATCTGACCGACAGTATATCTGCATTTACATTTTTAGTCTAGAACTAAAGCCCGAGTTATTCTTATTCATACCTGGTTTCTTACATCCTTCAATAGAAATGAGCTGCTACTATCAGTGTAAAACCTTTTGCACGTAATTTTTTCAGTCATCAAATTGATGCTAATGGACTGGGCCATACCTTCACCATTTACAGACAAAGACTTTATATCAATCTGTTCTTTTTTTCTACTGGGCCCCTGCAACCTCTTCTATACTCTCTTCAATGTCTGGTCCTCAAGACTCTTTGTGACAGATAAATGTGTCTAAATGTGTCCTTCCACAGCATCACGATGCCACATGCTCACATGTTGCAGTAGAAGGAGAAAATAATCTTGTCTGTTTTTAGTGTATGCAATATCTGCTGATTAATAGACCCCAATTGGGGTCGCGAGATGATTTCTGGGGGTCGTCAAATCATTTTGGAAGTCATCTCTGTCTCCACTGTGTTAAAGTGTTCATGTGTTAATGTGTTTTAGTCTTTTTGGTCATTTAATGTCTTTTTTTGTTACTTTTGTGTCTTTTTAGGTCATTTTGTGTCTTTTTTGATCATTGTGTGGTCAATTTGTGTCTTTTTTGGTTATTTTGTATCCTTTTTTGGTCATTTTGTGTCTTTTTTTAGTCATTTTGTGTCTTTTTTGGTCATTTTGTGTCTTTTTTGATCATTGTGTGGTCAATTTGTGTCTTTTTTGATCATTGTGTGGTCAATTTGTGTCTTTTTTGGTCATTTTGTTTCTTTTTTGGGTGATCTGAACTGTGTGTGTGAGATTGTGTTCAGTGAGCGGGGTCACGGACAACATGGATGTTAAATTGGGGGTCGCGACTCAAAAAGGTTGAGAACTACTGCCTTAGTGTACCTTGACCTAAAGCTTTGCCATACATGTCATGATATTATTGTTACATTATCTGTGGCAAAACACATGTCATAGAGCCACGATAGACTCTGTCCCAGAGAATAAAAATGGTTATGGTTCGTTATAAAATATGCTTTTTCTGTTGTGAAGCTTACATGAACCCCACTTTGTTGAAACAGAGTCCTAAACATTTCCTTTTAGCTGCAAAAGTACAGCTGCAATATGTCAGTTACAATAACATTTATCTCCTCAGATATTTCCCCCAAAATTTGCTATGCACTGCAGCGCTGGGGAATGTAAGCCTAAAAATGGATCCTTCACTGGAACAAATAATTCCAAAACAAATGACAGAACATTTCACTCCTTCACAATCCCACAGTTCCAAGCCTGTGGTGGAGAAGCCAGTCTGCTGCTGAAATATCACACTGATATTTGACAAAGTCACAGACACAGAGACACATCGCCCCGCGCTGTATGACTGTCATTAATATTCAGCGGAGAGACTCCTCTCTACCTCTACCTGCCACCCACCCTCTAAAGCAAAACCCCCTTTATTTCCATAGTAACACACTCAAAAACATCCCAGTGGCCTTTGGGAAACTGTGGACCCAGCGATGGACCCTTCACATGAACTTTCTCAGCCTCACACACACACATACGCTCAGTTAAACACACACTAGGGACCCCTGATGTATTTTTTTTTGTGACGGCATGTATTTGCAGAGCAGGCATGTGTGCGTTTTAGTGTGCGTTTGTGTGCACAATCCCTGCATTATTCATTAATCTCTTTGTTTTTACAGATCCTCCCGTCAGACCACAAGTCTACTTGCATTAAGGTAGGACGAAGACAGGCTTGTACGCACACAAACACACAGCTCAGCAGGTATACATCTGAATCCCGGGTTCATTAGACAATTCTAATAGCTGTGGTAAAGGCACAGTAATTAATTGCCTCCGGTACTAGCACTGTATGCCTGAGGGAGGTATGTGTACTGCCTACTTGCCATTCACTTCACTATCAGGTACATACATAGGAAGGTGTTCATTACTGATAAAACATGAGCGTTCCAAGCCACAATGGTGAAACCACGTACGCACTTCCCTCTTGTGAGATGCAGGTTAATAATGAAGTTTTGAGCTACTTTAATTTTGAGCTACACACGAGCACAAGATGTGTGTGACAACAAGATTTTATGCAAGTCAGGTAGAATATTAGTTAGACGCAGTATACAGGTACCAAGCCATCCAAAACAGACGCACGCCATTAACAGTAAATTAGGTTACCAATTAATCTCACGCTTCCATCCATCACTTTGCATTAGTGTACAGCTGTATGGGCCTGGAAATAATTCTGCTTTATATGCTCAAGGGTTGATGTCAGAAGGAACTGGTGGGATAGTTGTCCTGGACCGAAGAACCATTAGGTCCAAGAAGAGTGTGATGTAAATCATGGATTGATGCATTGTTATCTTGGACACTTTGTTAATTTTGTAGTTTAGAACTTTGTTAGTTAAAGAACACCAAGAGTTTGGACACCCTTTGTTAAATCTTAGTTTGCTTTGTTGGATTTGTGAAAGCTTATGGTTGCTGACCTCTTTTTGTTCTATAGTGTTTTCTTTAAGCCAAGAGTTTGGTAATTTATGTTAGTTGTATATTGCATCGCCTATTGTCAGCTCCATACAGCCTCTTTTTGTTAGATTTTGTTGTAAAAACTCTCTCTTACTGGTTAATAAAAACCTGATTTAACCAGAACCTCCCAGTGTTACGTTCCACCTTCATTTCTATACCCTTTTCACATGTTACAGCCCACAAAATCGAGCCGGGTCGTAACAACGGTTATATGAAAAAAATCTGTAAAAATGAACATATCAGTGACAGATGGTCCCACCTCTTGTGTGCTGCAGCTTACACATCTGCCCTTCACATGACTGAGCACTGCAGCCCCGTCTCCTAAAAATTATGTTCCCATGCAACTGAACTGAATTGTCAATTACGCTTCGAGGGAAACATATTTTCTCATGGATTACGTTTGTTTGTGACATATCACTAAAACAAACACAGGGCTTTCACCCAGGAGACCCAACCCAGCTGCCAGAATAAATGTTGGCATTGTTCTTTTATACAAACTACAGATATGCAGAATCTCTACATTTTGGAACCACAAATATTTTGAATATGAACAACTGCTGCAACCCCTTTTATGATACACAATGCTCTAAACACCCTACAAATACACTGCAAAAAAGCCAACTTGTATTTTTTGGCCTAAAACAGTGATTTAAGTTGGTAAAACTTGGAAATATAAATTATTGACATTTAGGGCAATAATGTAAGTTAGCACAACAAAGGAAGCCAGTTGTCTGCTCAAAAACAAGTTGGTGAGTTGTTGTTACTTATATCTTTAAGTTGGGGTTCACAACAAGGGACAATAGTTCTGCTAACTTTTATTTCTTTGTTATGAAATGCGGGAAAGTGGTGAAATTCGGTTTGAAATTTTGAGTTCACCACACTTTTCTTTTTTTTTGCAGTGTATGTGACGATCTCTGTTTTAAAGACTTAAAAAACACTTGGGTGAAGGTAAGGCACTAAAACTATTTAACCTCTTAAATCCATCTACCCTGACAGGTTTAGCAGCCAAACCTCTTCAATCTGCCCACAAATAACATGACTTTAGACCTTCAAATTACATGTAATGCATACGCCAAAATTCAAATTTTGGCAAGGCAGGTTTATTTGTATAGCACAATTCAACACAAGGTAATTCAAAGTGCTTTACATACACATTAAAACAGCAAGACACAATTGAAAACAGTAAAAACAGTCAATTAAAACAGGGAAATAGAAATAAAAATATAAATACGATAAAATAAGATACAGCAGGATGAGAGAAGAGATACAATAATAAAAAGCACAAGTCAAACATTGTATTTTAGTATTTTATTCTATTGCATTTTATTGTACTTGAATACCGGACTGCTGTGACAAGCGAATTTCCCTTCGGGGATGAAAAAGTAATCAATCAATCAATCAATCAATCTATCTATCTATCTATCTATCTATCTATCTATCTATCTATCTATAAAACGTATTGAAACTAAAGCATTATATTTTTCTTTTTTTTCAAATTTAAGTGATTCTTCTCAGTCAGCCATCACTTCTTTAACATTCTTCAGTTGCATCATACAATGTGTTGACATTTCAGTTGAAGTATATTGGCCATCATTTCCATGGGGTGATTAAAACATTGCTCTTTTTTTACCTTGTGTCATTATCATCTTTTTTTTTTTAGCAATGTGACTTCTTAATTCATAGGATGATGCAGCGTTATCCCACACCGTTGTATTCAGTAGCATGCGCATCACACAGCTCCATCTGTTAATTAATTATACACAACTGAGTGTCGACAGGAGCTCTGCCTGGAGGTTCAACAGCTACAGAAAAGGTGAATCCAGAGCATGAATAGAGAGTGGCTTCACTGAGTTACCTCATTTACATGCGAAACATGATTTAACTCAACTTCAGTTGAAGCTGTATACAGTATTTAATACTACAGAGTTAATTCAGAAATAATCAGGTTATGCTGAGGTGAAATCCTGTGTAATATCTCTGGGAAAATGGATGTTTTAGAGACCTGAAGGCACTTCATGATCTCCTAGCTAGTTTATTTTTACTGGTGAAAGGAGAAATTCCTGTTTTAACAAAATGTCATCTTTTAAGCTCAGGAAAGCTGTGTGTTTTTAAGCTGAATGGAATTGCATGTCTCACATATTTCAGTGTGTTTGGTGAAGTTTAATAGCATGAAATCCATTCTGATGAAAAATGTCCTCAGATTTAGACATAAAACAATGACATGTTGTAATCTTTTTAAACAGGCCAACATAAAACTACACTGTAAAAAATGTCTGTAGATTTTACAGTGAAAAACTGCTAAACCCGTAAAATGATAAATTCAGTTTTAGTAACAATGAAACACCGTAAATGTATATATCAGCCAAAACAGTATTTTTTACAGTTTTTAAAAAAATACATTACTCCACTGTAAAATGCACTGGCACCGTGTTTGTAGCAAAAATATACTGTAGTATATATACAAGTCATCACTGTAATTTTTGCATTTATCTTTTGTAAAAAATACTTCCTATTACTTCCTAACTGTTAAATGTACTTAAAACCATATCTCTAACAGAAATTGACTGTAATATTTAATGGTAAAATCTTTAATTTATGTGGCATTTATAAAGTATTTTCTTGTCAATTATATGGCAGAACAGCGTTTCTTTTAATGGAAAAACATTTTTATTTATACAATAAAAAATGTAATAAAATGGCAATCTTAAACGTGAAATCAACAGTGCTAATATCATTTTACTGTAATATTAAAAAAAGTTCTACCGTATTTATTACGGTTAAGTTCTGGCAACCACAGCTGCCGTTTTTTTACCGTAAAAACAAGAGGTTGTTTTTTTTACAGTGTACAGGAAAAACTGCAAGGAAACATTTTTGACAAAACATTGTTCACCTGCAGAAACTGTTGGCTTGGGTCCTGCACATAATCCAGTTAAATGTTTGGCAGTTTATGCATTTAAAATCTACTTTATGTAAAATTAAAAAGCCACATGCCTACCAACAGGGAAATATAATACTAGAAGGAGAATATGGCTGAAATCAAAATGTTTTACTGGCACTGGTAAACTACACAAAATGCCTGAGTGATCTGCTGTCCTCGACACTAACTAGTTGCTCATTTTTATGTCTCCACATGAAATAACAAACCAAAAATCATACATTATATTTCAAATGATCACAAATACCCCCCAGAGGAATATAAAGCAGCGTAAATGAGAAACCCAATTCCTTGTCATACTACAAAAAGTTCAATTTGTCTTCTTGAAAAAAACAATTGTGCTGAATCTCTTCCCACATTACCTCACGTCCAAAAAACTGCCAACTCTGCTGCCAATTTAACACGAGCAGTCCAAGCTCAGATTAAATCTATTTTCATTTAACTCTTCAGTGATTTAAGGACTGTTTACTTCTTCCACAAGATAAATAATCACAGTTTGCACTGGCTCATGTTTATTGGACAGAATTACAAAAGGAAGCAAGGTTGTGAAAGTCAGAAGTATGAGCTCATATTTATAGTTTGGACGAAATTGAGGGACTGATGATTATTTATGTTTTTCTTGGATAAAAAAGAAATACCTCTCTGTGGCACGTAAAACGGTATCATGAATTTGAGACCTTTTATTCATGTTTTTGGAAACAAGACTTTGTAAATTCATATTTTTCGCAGCCTTCTGCCAGCTACAGAGCTGGTTTCTTATTAGCATTCAGCACAAGAAAAAGACATCCAAGATTTCCTCTCTCGACATTAATCCAGGTGTTGATCAGATTCCAATTTGTTTCGCGTCCAACAAAGATCAACAGCAATATTTTACTAGCAAGGATGATGCCTCAAAAGAGGGATTTTTAAAGGTTTACAACAGTATATAGCAGACCTGGGCATTGGCTCTCGCGTGAGGTTACCCAGAAATTAGAAATCAATATAACCGCAGTGCTTTTATTTTGAAAAAAATAGCAAACATTAGCATTAGCACTAGAGCTAACAAGCACTTTTACTATAGTTAAGACAACAAATATAGCCACTAATATATATGACAGAATAAAATAAACTTTAACAAACCTTGTGTCCTGTCAGCCAGCCACTATAGAAGACTTTTTCATACTTTATATCAACTTTATATGAATTACTACGCACTCGTTATTATTTACCGTTCGTTTTTTCATTTAACCGTTCTACCGGTTATTTCCTGTCACTACCTTTCAAAATTAAAGTGCCCGTTTTACACTGGACAGCACCTTTTCAAAAATAAAAGCATCACAACATTGTTAAACACCTTGAAAAATGTACAAACATGAAAAACAAGCTATATAATACAAAAACATAAATAGGAAGCTTACTAAAGGTCATTTACAGTTGTGTTTAAAATAAATTGAAAAGTGATATCGTGATTGGAGTATTTGCTACTTTTTACTGCTATATTTGATTTACTCCACATTAACAGTCTTATCATAACATGTATTCCTATCAGTAGCAGCTCAAAACCAGATAATTTACTGTGTTTTATAAAGCGATTACATTAATATTGAGCTGAATTCGGTTCAGAGTTTTGGTCCGGCCCCTGCAACATTAGTGGTAATGGTCATGTGGCCCCTTGGGGAAATTAATTGCCCACCCCTGGTATATAGGATGCTGAGAAAGGATGAAATTTAGCCCAGACTATAAGGGCTCGGTGGGAGGAGTCTTAGTGGGGGAAATGTCTCTGGAGTGGAGTCAGCTGATCCAATTACAGGCCCCAAACATTAGCAGTGGAGGAGAGATGGGAAAGGTTTGTGCTGGATTGTATAAGAGGGGATGAGCGGAGGGAAGAGAGGGCGGATGAATACGAATAGGGATGAGCAGGGGGAGGGATGGTTCAGGGGTAATGGATGAGGAGGAGGGAAAGGGAGGATAAGGCAAGAAAACTGAGATGAATAAGGCAGGAAAGATTACTCAGGTTAAGAGGTTCAACTGGTGATTAGATGAGTGATTGAGGCAACTTCAGCTAACTAGTTCACTGCCTCAGGCACAGCTAGACATGGCTACCTGCCACACACACACAAGGAACAGATTGATACAGGATGTACAGCTTAACGTGTGTATATATTCTGTTAGGTTGTGTACATTTTACCATATGTTTTAAGCAATTTTCACACCTGGAGAATTCTGTCTTTTTAACCCATTGAGGCCTAAAACGCCTGTAAAACCTCTGGGCGATTTTAAAATAAGCCCCTAAAAGCTTTTTTCTAGAAATTCAACAGAAGTGTCAACACTTCTACGAAATAATAGTTTTTTCAGCCTCTGTAGCAGATAGAAATTAAATTCAAAAAGTATTTGAGAGCTTATACAAATACTACAAAACAACGTATCAGCTTTCCAGGCTTCAATGGGTTAATCAAGATTACTGTAGCGGCACTCCGTTTGGTCTTCCTTCTTAACTGCACCACTTCTATAGTCGATAAAATCAAAAAACACGCTTTTTCCACGCGAGCGACGAGACATGACAACTTCTTTGTCTTTTAAAATATTTACTTAAAAACAACAAAGTAAATTACAAGCCTGATGCACGGTCAAAAGACTGTGTTGCTTCCACCATGTTCTGACTAAAAACGAAACTTAAGATAAACAGTCAGTTACCATAGTTACCACTATATAGTGACATCACAGTGTAAAATTTAAAGCATTGAAACATTTTTAACCCTTTAAACATTTGTAATTGTATATTTTAAACTGACATACTCTTAGCATTGCATGAATTACAATGAAATTATTATCATTCATTTTTAACTGTTTTTAACTTAAATTATTATTGATGAACTGGCCCTTATTGGCCCTTACAATTACTGTTCATTTAATTTGATCACCTGTCAATGGCTATGCATGTGTCAGCATTATGGCCGTCTGCCAGAAGCTGTCATGAGTTTAATTTGTATCCAGCCACATTTAAACCACATATTTTACAAAAGACTTTTAGATTTATACCAACTGCCATTTATTTAACTAATAGAAAGTAGCCCTCAAATTGCTCATCTTCACAAGTCTGCTTCTTGCACATCTGCACGTTTTACCTATACTAGGTAGTAACTCTCCATTTAGGGGTATCAGCTCTGCAACGAACATGTGTCAGTGATTTTATATATGCATATGGCGTTTCTTTGACTGTGTTTTATTAGATATTTATTGGGTCTTATTATGTTATCGTTGTTGTGTACCTTGTCTGCTGCAAAACAAATCTCCCTTCAAGGGACTAATAAAGTGATTCTGATTCTGATTCTGATGTGGGTCATTGTGAACTTCATCACATAAAAACCAGATGATGGATATTAGTCATTGGGTATCCGGATCTTAAAGGAACAGTTCACCACAAAAACACATATTTTCCCTTTCACTTGGATTTCTATTTAACCCATTTAGACCAGATGCAACATTTGCATGTATATACCTTTAGGACCTGGAGAGACATATGCACGCTTCTATCTATAAGACCAGATGCGACGTCTGTTGTATCTTTATTTCAATGATATGGTTATTCATTTAATAGTTAATTGATGAGTAATTCATATGTAATACATTTAGTTAAAAAGGTTAAAAAAGGGATAAAATATTTACATTCATTCATTCATTTCATTTCTGTTTACGAAAGTTAATTACTGTGTACAGTGACTCATACAGACCACAAGGTGGCAGTAGCGTTCTACTCTAGAGTCAAAGGTCAAGAATTAGTGTTGGTTTATGAGAAGAAGTCAGTAAAAACAAAACCAAAGAAGTTTCAGTAGTGTTATGCCGTTAATTCATCATTGTTTTTCTCTGTAATACTGCACGATGGTTCAGTAAAGTGTTGAATGGAGAAAAAGAGTTTCCGGACATTTTTATAGAACCTACAGTTAAGTTCCCACAACGTCTGCATGTTTTGGATGATCTTGTCATTTTGAACCCAAGTAATCAATAAAATGCAACGTGAATTGCTGAAATACACATATGGAAAAGAACAGAGGAAAAAAAAACTAAACAATATTTTTCTGCGCCGCCACATGGACAGAAGATTAGGCTGACGACCTGAGAGCGACAGAGGCCAACTTCATTATTATGGACAATGAATCCAACGATGTCCCAGACTATAGTCCAGCCTACAGACCGGACATTAACTGCGTAGACTGACCAAACTGTGATATAGGTATTGCAATACTACTACTACTACTACTACTGACAGTTTGTTTTAGTGAAAATATCTATTACATCAATTTTCCTTTCTGTGCCACACAGTGTAATACATTTTTCATATTTTTGTGGTTGTTATTTATTGATGTTTTAAAAAATGTTCATGCACTTTAGGGCAAAGGGAATGGTGCACAGTTAAACTGAGGGTTTTAAACTTTCAGATGGATTACATTTTTATATATTTCTATGTGCTACAGAGGCTGAGAAACTTGATAATCCTTCCTATTTTTTTATGATGTTTATAGATTTAAAAACAAAATCTTTATACATTTTAGGGAAAGGGCAATGCTAAAGTTAAAAGCCAAGGGGTGCACTTATATAGCGCTTTTATTTATCCAAAGCGCTTTACACTACACTCTACGCTCATTCACCCATTTACACACACATTCATACTGGTGTTAGAGGCTACCAGGGCACACTGGTGCCACCTGCCACCATTGGGAATTCATTCACACACCAATGAACGCAGCATCAGGAGCAATTTGAGGTTCATTATCTTGCTCAAAGATACTTCGACATGTAGCTGTCATGGTCGGGGATCGAACCACCAACCTTCCGATCAGAAGACGACCCGCTCAACCAACTGAGCCACAGCCGCCCCAAATGGTTTCAAATGGTTTTCATTTCATGTCTCCATCTGCTACAGAAGCTGAGAAATAAATTGTTTAGGAAACTTTGACATTCTGTGCAGTTTGTCAGAAAACCTGTTGAAACAATGTTGAGGTTTTAGAGGGTGTTTTTCAGGCAGACTAAAGTCTTAATGGGTTAATCTAGATTATTGTGCTGAAAGGTTGCCAAGCGTTAGAGATATCAGCCTTCTCTCAGAAATAATGGAACTATTAGATGTCACTTGTGGTGAACATTTTGGGGTGAATTGTCCCTTTAAGCCAGGGGTGGGCAATTCATTTTCCCAAGGGGCCACATGACCAATACCACTAATGTTGCAGGGGCCGGACCAAAACTCTGAACTGAATTCTGCTCAATATTAATGTTATCGCTTTATAAAACACAGTAAATTATCTGGTTTTGAGCTGCTACTGATAGGAATACATGTTATGATAAGACTGTTAATGTGGAGTAAATCAAATATAGCAGTAAAAAGTAGTAAATACTCCAATCACTATATCACTTTTCCATTTATTTTAAACACAACTGTAAATGTCCTTAAGCAAGGTTCCTATTGGTGTTTTTGTATTATATAGCTTGTCTTTCATGTTTGTACATTTTCTATGTGTTTTACAATGTTGTGATGCTTTTATTTTGAAAAGGTGCCATCCAGTGTGAAATGGGTGCTTTAATTTTGAAAGGTAGTGACAGGAAATAACCGGTGGAACGGTTAAATGAAAAAACGAACGGTAAATAATAACGAGTGCCTAGTAATTCATATAAAGTTGATATAAAGTATCAAAAGGTTTCTATAGTGGCTGGCTGACAGGACACAAGGTTTGTTAGAGTTTATTTTATTCTGTCATATATATTAGTGGCTATATTTGTTGTCTTAACTATAGTAAAAGTGCTTGTTAGCTCTAGTGCTAATGCTAATGTTTGCTATTTTTTTCAAGATAAAAGCACTGCGGTTATATTGATTTCTAATTTCTGGGTAATCTCACGCGGGCCGGACGAGGACAGCCAACGGGCCGAATGTGGCCCGCGGGCCGCCCATTGCCCAGGTCTGCTTTAAGCTATCAGAGAAACAAGCTGAGCAAACGTTAGCCACAGCTCGGCCTGCAGCTCCTATGCGAAGTCTTGTGTCTGCCGAACAGCATTCAGAAAATACAGGTGAAAATTCTTCTTTTTTTTAATAATGACAACAATGGTGGTGAAAACCACAACTACCACTACTTTATGACATCACCACCTCTTTTGTTATTGTTTTGATCGAGAGACCCACAATGGCAGAAAATTGCACATTGTGCCTTTAAACATGCTGGCTAAAGGTGCAGCTAATGCGTCATACCTCAATCATAACAAGCACACTATGGTAGGAATATGATTTAAAATGCAATTTGTGTTTGTGTTTCTGTGTAGATAAGACCCATCTGGACCCCCTGGAGTCAGGATTTCATACTATGATTACATATGATGGATACTGCTGCATGCAGATTTCAATAATATGACAAGTGACAGAGAGGGAGTGAGAAAGTGGTGCAAATAGAACAGAAAGATAAATAACCTCTTTTTTTAACCGGAGACAGGAGGTACAAATAACCATAAATTGCTTGTTGATTAATTGATTGTAATTTTATGATGACATTTTTGCTCAAAGATTTATCATTCTTCAAGACTGTCACCATGATCTTTGGCAAACAGATGCTGAAATATTTCATGCTGATGAAGCTCATTTAAATTTGAGAAACAGAGAGGGAGAGAAGCCAAGGGTTATCTGACATCTGCAGTGTCTCTGATTTTTAAACAAACACAGATCAACAGATCAGCCAGATGAAACAAATGTGAAAAAGATTCAGTCACTGCGTGTGTGTGTGTGTGTGTGTGCATTTTTGTTTTCACTTATCTTGCTTATGTGCAAACCAACTCTAAGCGCATTCTGCTGAATCCCCATTTTCCTTTAATCTTCACTCGCAGTTTATGCTGAGATGAAGCATAATGCACATCAATCAGGAACACACACACACCAATGCGTATATCAAAGATAAAATTAATGATATCAAACAGAGTTATAAATATGTAGATTATGTTCTTAGCCGTTGCAGTCTGGAAACAAACGCACACCGTGTTTGCAGTCACAACAAAACACATTCTGACACCGACTCAAACTCTGAGACAAAAAACAGATCACATAGTTTTGAGCACTACTTGAACTAGAGCAGTTTCTGGTTGAAGCCCAGTGAAGTCCCTTCATGCAGGCTTAAAGATGTCTCTACACTGCAAAAAAAGTTGTTGGGTGAACTCAAAATTTCAAGGCAACAAACTTCGATAAAATTTTAAGTTGGACAATTAAACTAAATATTTTAAGTTTTCTTTTTGAGTCTGCTCAATTCTGAATTCAGATTTTTGTCAACTCAACTGTAAGTTGTAGGCCTACTAACTTTTAATTTTACATTGTAAGTTATAATAACTTTTAATCCTTACTTCTGCTAACTTCTGCAATGTGCTGAATTGGCACGATTGTAATGCCGCTATGAAATGTCAGCTAATGTTGCGACCACAATTTTGAGTTAGCATTGATACGCTAATGGCTACTCTTGTAGCTGTAACAAGCAGCGCTACTAGCATCAGTTAGCCGCTAGCATCAGTTAGCCGCTAGCTTTCGCTAATGACCGAATTTCACCGCTTTCCCGCATTTCATAACAAAGAAATAAGAGTTATCAGAACTATTGTCCCTTGTTGTGAACCCCAACTTAAAGATATAAGTAACAACAACTCACCAACTTGTTTTTGAGCAGACAACTGGCTTCCTTTGTTGTGCTAACTTACATTATTGCCCTAAATGTCAATCATTTATATTTCCAAGTTTTACCAACTTAAATCACTGTTTTAGGCCAAAAAATACAATTTGCCTTTTTTGTAGTGTACTTTTTTTGTTTCTCCCGGACTGGTGCTTGTTAAACATCCTGTGTTGGCTGTAGTTCTAAAAAGCTAATATTAGGTGGTGTTTGGGCTTACAAAGAACAGTATTTCTGAAATTATTCCTGCATTTTTCATGTAGATGTATTTAGTGATGCTACTGTGTGGCTTTGAATAGAAAAGGTTAACTTCATACGTTTCATACAGAAGCTTGAAGATGTTCCAGATGTGGCGATGCTGGAGCCTGAAGAGTATTTATAAAGTCCCACTTAAAGTTTTGCTTCCTCTTGCACACGTACACACACATAATATGCCTGGCTCTTACAAGGACACAGCTCAAAGCAGCCTCCACTGTAAAATCCCAGGGAGCGCTTACCTTAAAATGGGCTTCATAATTTACGTTTGTGGGTGTTTTAAACTGTGCTGGATCCAAAAACATTTGGTCCGGGAACAGAGCTCATAAAACCTAGCAGCTTTGACACAACAAAGGATATTAAAACAGTTATTGCACTATGTCTTGGGTGTTGTATTCTTTTCATATTTAAGGGCATCCTTGAACAAATACAAGACTGCTTATGCGACAATATTGCAAGATGCTTTGAAACGATGAAGAAATCACAGGGTGTGAGACAAAGAAAAGGACTTTTAAATGCAGCGGAAGAGACAGAGAATAAGATTCGAATGGCCGTTCTATTGTGACTTGGATCGAGGTATTTATCTGTGCACAAACTGCAGACTGCAAATGTCTGTTCTAATAAGTTTTGTGTTGAAAAATCTGCCATCATGATCTGCCAACAGCATTTGAGATAATTGACAAATAAGCATAAGCAGTTGAGCAACAGCTGTAACAACCTTGGGCAACTTTCCTGGAGCGCAAGTCGACATTTCAACATCATTCATAAAAGTTAAAAGGTCTCGAGTTGTAAAGAGTAAAATTCCCATGTCTTTTTTTAATATAAAACATGTCTCTGAATTATAAAAACACCTCAAATCCATTCAAATGACCATTCCTCACAGCCCATATCCAGAAACCGTTCCTTTAAAAGAGCAGTAAGGAATTCCATAGGGTTGTGATGTCAACAAAATGTAAATGTAGAAAGTGCCACCATGGTGCCATTACAGTCATTCCCCAGCCGCAATGATGGTGCAGAGCTGCAGAGAGCATACATGCAGAAGACTTGGAAACAGTTTTTTTGGGTAGCAAGCAATGTTAAGCTAACTAATTTGTAAAGAAATGTAAACTTAACCCCCTAAAAATGTTTTTCTTTGCCTGGCCCCATTCGGACAAGATTGCCAGAGTCTTTTATGTATAAAACATTTATTTATTCATGTTAAAACTAAGGCAGAAAAGGGGAATTCAGCTATTCTGATTTACTGTTTTTTGTTTTACCCAGCATGAGACTCGCTTTGTTTTAGTTGTTTTTGCTTGTTCTTTGTTTTTATTGTTTTTATTGTTGGTCTGTCCTGCCATGTACAGCACTTTGTATCAGCTAACGCTGTCTTAAAGGGCTCTATAAATAAATAAAGTTGAAGTTGAAGTATTCTAATTTTAGTATTTACACCTTTGCTTTTCCGACTGTGACATGTCAAAATGTCTGTGATAAAGGCCTTTTCCCGATATGTTCAACTCGTATAAATAGGTTTTCCAACTTGGCAACTGTCTGTCCAACCTGCACAATATAAAATCTATTTGGCATCAAATGTGTAACCAAGATGGACTTCAGAATGACATGATCCTTTAATGACATATTGGAGAGCTGTCTTTAAGCATTTGGGTTTCCTGACTGCAGCTGGCCAAGACCCCCACGGACACAAACTCTCTTCACGCCTCAAGGGAACTCTTTTCATTTGAAAAATAGATATATTTCACATATTTTCATAATTGTAACTTTTTTTTTTCATATTTATGATTGGACGTACTTGCTTTTGCTGCCACTTTCTTTGTTAATTGTGACTGTTATGCACCATATACCGAAAGACATATTCCATTGTATGTGAAAACCTGCTTGGCAATAAACCTATTTCTGATTGAACCTGGTCTCACAGGAATCCGTGAAATAGCCACGGATTCGCTTAACTCCAAATCCGTGGAATAGCCACGGAATCACTCAAATTTCCATGAAACTGACACGGATTTCGCTACAATGCAAGTTAATGACAGTCATATCCCGTGGCTATTGGTGTGTTCCAAGTCACGTGACTTTCAAGGTCCCAGCGGTCAGAACAAAAAACATGACGGACAGTTCTCTCATTTTTAGTGAAAAAAAAAAATCAATATTTTGACTTAGTTTCTGCATAAAAATGGATTTTGATCACATTTCCATCGAGAAATATATGTTTTATTTTCTAAATATTCACTCAGTGAATGTACATAATCACTTTGTACGTTGGAATAGCCACGGGATATGACATTAAGTCATTAATTTGCATTGTAGCGAAATCCGTGTCAGTTTCATGGAAATTTGAGTGATTCCGTGGCTATTTCACAGATTTCTGTGAGACCATGTTGTTCTGATTGTGATATGAAGCCATCTGACTCAACAGAATGGGTGCCGTGTTAATGAATAAAATATTTTAAAAGTCAGGACATTAATGATTACACTGATGTTTGAAGGTTTGGGCCATGTGTGTGTGTGTGTGTTTGTGTGTATGTTTGTGTGCATGGGTGTCTTCCCCCAGGCAGATTGACAAGCTGATCCAAATTGTGAGGGTGTTTCATAAGCAGATGGTATTGGTAGCTCAGGCTTTGGCCTTCTGGGACTCAGTTTTGCTCGTAATCGAACCAATTAGTCTGAAGAGCCACGAAACATTATCATGCTGTACAGGTAAAAAAAAAAAATCTTTCAAAAAAGACAAACACATAGACACCATAAAAATACTGAAAAGGGGGCGCACACGCACACACACACACACACACACACACACACAGCTTAGAAGAAGTTGACATACATTTTCAGTTTCTATCAACAAACTGGGGAAATATGACTTTGGAATATAAATACCCCAGTACCTTCACACTAAGTCACCAGTCAGTCACAATACTGTATTTTCGAACCTGGTCTCAAATTTCCATGAAACTGACACGGATTTCGCTACAATGTAAGTTAATGACATCTGATATTTTTTAAAACATGGCGGACAGTTCTCTCATTTTAAGTGAAAAAATCAATATTTTGACTAAGGCTACGTTTACACGAGGACGTCTGAACAGAAGACGCAAAAGTGGCGTCGCGTCTTCACTTTTTATTCCTCGTTTAGACGAGCATTTTCGGGAGGAAATCTGCTGCATACGGTGACGCAAAAGTGTGTGAAATTCGATTGTATGCAGCCAGGCGGCATCACTTAAAGCCATAAGAGCATCTTTGGGCATGTGGAAGTTTTCACGCCACACATTTTCATCAGCTACTCCTTCCACAAAGTTCTCCACCATCACTAGATCTCCCAGGTCTCGTTCACAGCCGTCTGGCTCGCCTCCGACGAATTGCTGCATCCAGAATGTGATGGAGGTAATTCCAGATCCTTCTCTGTTCACTAATACTATCTGTACATATCCTGTACATTTGGTGGAAAGACTCCTGTAAGTTTATTAGAGCTGCCAGAGCAGCTTGAAGGTCCGACGCATGGAAATAATCCCACGTTTGTTTATTTTCCTGTACTGGAGCATGTATGTGACGTAAACACATACGTGACGTGAGCAGATCAGATCAGAGTTTTGTGTCTTGTCAGTGTAGACGACACGCTACGGAGGAGAGGATTACACTTTTCCACTTTGGAGGGTGGTTTCAGATTTTTGCGTCTTTAAGCCCCAAAAACGCCGTCACCGTCTAAACGAAAGGCACTTCCGATAAAATATTTTGTCGTTTTTACCCGCGAGCGTCCTCGTGTAAACGTGGCCTCAGTTTCTGCATGAAAATGGATTTTGATCACATTTCTAGCGAGAAATACATGTTTTATTTTCTAAATATTCACTCAGTGAATGTACATAATCACTTTGTATGTTGGAATAGCCACGGGATATGACTGTTATTAGCTTGCATTGTAGCGAAATGATTCCATGGCTATTCCACGGATTTTGAGTTAAGCAAATCCGTGGCTATTTCACGGATTCCTGTGAGACCATGTTGGTATTTTCCCAGGCTCATGCAGCCAGATAGAGCTGTGGTGGCCAAGCGAGCTAGAGAATGAATGAAGAGAGGAAGCGGCACTGTAAAGAAGCTGAATCAGAAGATTCAAACATTATTTTCTGATTGTTTCATGATGGCTATGTTCTAAAGCACAAATAAACACACCCACACCTCCATGCAACCCTGAGAGAAGGTGCCACATTGCTGGATTTGAAGCAATTTCTGAGTTTCATCTGTGTGTTAGTCAAGCAAAAACAGAACAGTTGGGGTCAGATACAGAGGAGTGTGGCAAAGCGGCGGTATTTCACAATTTGTGAGAGAAACGGACCACACACACACTGCTATTGGCTGGGGGTTACGCATCCATTTGGGACCTAAAGGAAAGGCTCTTTTGCTGACAACCATAAACACCCAGCACAGGGCAAAATAATACAAGAGGAAATACAGGCAGAAGGCATGGAGGCCCTGCAAATACAGAAATAACCACACACTCCTGGTGGCGAATCGGTGATGATTGAGAGGGATTACTTTTGTATTGGTCTATATAATGTGTTTTAGGAAAAATCCTGCATATTCTATCTTCAATTGTCTAAACCAGTAGTTCTCAACCTTTTTGAGTCGCGACCCCCAATTTAACATGCATGTTGTCCGCGACCCCCGCTCACTGAACACAATCTCACACGCATTGTTCAGATCACCCAAAAAAGACACAAAATGACCAAAATAAGACACAAAATGACAGAAAAAAAAGACACAAAATGACTAAAATAAGACACATAATGACTAATTAAAGACACAAAATGACCAAAAACGACACAAAATGACTAAAGACACAAAATGACCAAAATAAGACACAAAAGGACTTAAAAAAGACACAAAATGACCAAAAAATGCACAAATTGACCACAAAATGATAAAAAAAAGACACAAAATGACACAAAAAAGACACAAATTGACCAAAAAAAGACACAAAATGACCAAAAAGACTAAAACACATGAACACTTTAACACAGTGGAGACAGATGTGACTTTAAAAATGATTTGGCGACCCCCAGAAATCATCTTGAACACTGAACACAATCTCACACGCACAGTTCAGATCACCCAAAAAAGACACAAAATGACAAAAATAAGACACAAAATGACTTAAAAAAAGACACAAAATGACCAAAAAATGCACAAATTGACCACAAAATGATAAAAAAAAGACACAAAATGACCCAAAAAAGACACAAATTGACCAAAAAAGACATAAAATGACCAAAAAGACTAAAACACATGAACACATGAACACTTTAACACAGTGGAGACAGATCTGACTTTCAAAATGATTTGGCGACCCCCAGAAATCATCTTGCGACCCCAATAGGGGTCGGTACCCCAAGGTTGAGAACAGATGGTCTAAACAAAACCAATACTGGTTTTGTTGCTATGAGTCGATGAAATGAAATAAATACATTGTCTGTATTGTTTTGAAGACACGCTGTATGATTGAAGTATGATTACATGTTTGCAAATATTTTCATTAAAAACATTTCTTCATTTAACTGATAAATATAATTCAGGTGGCATTATATTTCTTTATGTTATTGCTGCTTCAATACCATTATTCAATTGTACTTGAAGCAAAAAAAAACAAAAAAACCCAAGGCTTTTCTCAACAGATATACACGGTCACTCAAAAAGTTGGAATCATTTTGTTATTTGGAAGAGATTGATTAATAATGTTTTGGGAAGATATACAATTTCTGTCAAGAGAATAAATCACATCAGAATAATTTCTTGGAAAAGTCACTTTATTGGTGACTGTGTAGAACTCATCTCAACTTTTACAACATAATACATAATTAATACATAGTTTTGCATCTGGTTTGATGAGAATTTTACATTCAATATGATATAGAAAACTGTGTTGGTAAACTTTTTGAATAGACAGACGCAAGCAGCCTCCTGCTAAGTTAAGAGAAGAGGATTGTTAGAACAGTTTTTCTCTGAGTTCAGGATTATGCAGATGTATTTTATAGACAAACTGCTGCCTCCGCTCTTACCCCCTCACATTCTGTTCAGCTCTCAAGTTCACTGGAGATAGTTGCTCTGCTCACCACTGCATTTCACATGATGAGGTTGGTTGGTCTTTTTTGACTGAGAGACATAATAGCTGCTGGTATTTATCTCCAAAGCTGTTACCGTTTTATCTCTTATGTTTGTTGCTCGACTTGTAACAGTGATCTAGAGTTCACATTCTCTGTTTATAGATAAACGCTGCAGGAACCATGTACCAGAACTGATGTAGGAGAGAATGCTACTGATGTTTTTCATAGAACCTGTTTCCTTTGTGCAAAGCCTTTAAATCTCATTACTCTTGCACTATTGTAAAATATTTGCTTAATTTCTGACTGACTAAATATTCCCTGTTTACTTCAGTTTGTGTTTTTTTTTTTTTTTTTTTTTTACATTTCCCATGGTGCCCCAGAGCAGCTGTTCTCAACATTGGGGTCGGGACCCCAATTGCGGTCGCGAGATGATTTCTGGGGGTCACCAAATCATTTTGGAAGTCAGCTCTGTCTCCACTGTGTTAAAGTGTTCATGTGTTTTAGTCTTTTTGGTCATTTAATGTCTTTTTTGGTCATTTTGTGGGTTTTTTTAGTCATTTCGTGTCTTTTTTTGGTCATTTTGTGCCTTTTTTTGGTCATTTTGTGTCTTTTTCGGTCATTTTGTTTCCTTTTTTGTCATTTTGTGTCTTTTTTTAATCATTTTGTGTCTTTTTTGGTAATTGTTTTTGTTTTTTGGGTTATTTTGTTTCTTTTTTTGTCATTTTTGGTCAATTTGTGTCTTATTTTGGTCATTTTGTGTCTTTTTTTGGTCATTTTGTGTCTTTTTTTGGTCAATTTGTGTCTTTTTCGGTCATTTTGTTTCCTTTTTTGTCATTTTGTGTCTTTTTTTAATCATTTTGTGTCTTTTTTGGTAATTGTTTTTCTTTTTTGGGTTATTTTGTTTCTTTTTTTGTCATTTTTGGTCAATTTGTGTCTTATTTTGGTCATTTTGTGTCCTTTTTTGGTCATTTTGTGTCTTTTTCTGGTCATTTTGTGTCTTTTTTGGTCATTTTGTGTCTTTTTTTGGTCATTTGTTTACTTTTTTTGGTCATTTCGTTTTTGGGTGAACTGAACTGTGTGTGTGAGATTGTGTTCAGTGAGCGGGGGTCGCGGACAACATGCATGTTAAATTGGGGGTCGCGACTCAAACAGGTTGAGAACTACTGCCCCAGAGAACAAGCTTGGAGAAAAAGTGTATTCCGTTCCTCACCCCTGCTTCAAGACCCAATATGTCATGTTTCTGCAATCTATCCCGGTCTATTATGGCTGCTGTCTGTGGAGAAGCCTTTTGTCTCTGTTTGATTGAATATATGTGCAGTAGTGACAGGGATTTTATAAAAGCTGGACAAAAATGCAGATACAATGAGGCTGAGACTGATGGTAAGGTTAAAGAGGTTTTAATGAAAAGGAGTGGAGAGGCTGTAACTCAACGGGAGAAGGTCGGGAGGCAGCAGGGGAGAACAGACTGGAGACCTAAAGGAGCAGGCAGATTGCAGAGAAAGATTGAAGGTCACTGAAGAGGGCTGTCTGGAGACTGGTGAACACTGGGTGGAGATAGGCTACATGGAAAGACTGTAGGGAACAGATGAATGTCTGCTGTCAAATATCAGACTCCTTTCAAACAGCATTACAAGGGAAAATTGATTACAAAAGATTTAAACCTGCAACAATACAGGAGGCCAAACAAAAGACCTGTTCTTAATTAATTCAAATTCACTTTTTAGTATTAATGAATATTAAGGGTCAGTTCATTTATTTGTTGGTAGTATTATTCGCTAGGATCTATCAGGTAGGCATAAAGTCTACTGGTGCCCTGAGCCAATCACAGTTCAGCTCCACACCCTCCTGCTCATTCCTGCAGTTCCCACTCTCCCAGTAATTTTTCACTCTACACTGTAAAAAAACAAACCCTGTTGTTTTTACGGTAAAAAACTGGCAGTTGTGGTTGCCAGAACATTACCGTAATAAATATGGTGCAACTTTTTTCTAATATTACGGTAAAAAGATATTGACACTGTTGATTTCACGTTTAAGATTGCATTTATTCAATTTTTTACCGTATAAATAAAATGTTTTTCCATCAAAAGATTTGACATATAATTGACAAGAAAATACTTTATAAATGCCACATAAATTAAAGATTTTACCATTAAATATTACAGTATATTTCTGTTAGAGATATGGTGTTTAGTACATTTAACAGTGAGAAAAAGTATTTTTACAAAAAATGAATGCAAAAATTACAGTGATGCTTTTTGTTACAAACGAGTAATGTTGTTGTTTTTTTATTTAAAACCTGTAAAAATACTGTTCTGGCTGATATTTACATTTACAGTGTTTCATTGTTACTGAAACTGAATTAATCCATTTATCATTTTACGGTCTTTTACTGTCATGGTTTAACAGTTTTTCACCGTAAAATCTACAGACATTTTTTACAGTGTACCTTCCAGCCACTCCCACCTCTTCAGCCCAATTCCACTCAACTGCCTTTAATCACTAATCAAGCCAGTATAAAAACTCCTGCCCTTTCTACACTCACTGCCTAATGTTCTTTACTATTGCATGCCAGACTTTCCAGCGCTTATCTCGGACCAACTCCCTGTTGCCGACCCTGCCTGCCTCTGATCTACCCGTCTGGCCTGACTCACGGTAAACTCACCTTCTTCTGTCCCGAGTTTGAGTTATTGTTTGTCTGTTTGTCACAGACTTGACTGAGAGACTCTGCTGTTACATTCAACCTGTTGATTGTGCATTTCACCTGCATTTGACAGTACCTGCTGATTAATACAATAAAAGTCATTACCAACTGCTCCTGGTATCCTGCACTATAATTAGGTACATAGACAACCCATTACAGGTGTATGTAAATAATGTGACAAGTTACATTTATGATAGGAGATGTGCTTCTGGAAGGTTCTTAAAAGGCCAGTGTGTTGGATTTAGGGGGATCCACTGACGTAATAGAACACAATCATCAAAATTATGATTTTATATTGTATAATTGCCAGAAATATGAGTGGATCTTCCTTACAGAATGCACTAACGTTCACTGTCATGTTTCTACAGTAGCCAAGAATGGACAAACCAAACACTGGCTCTAAAGAGGGTCTTTAGCATTTTAATGTTACTAGTGACAAGTATGGAAAGGGTGGAAGAAGGGGTATTTAGTTGGTTGCAGTCTACAACTGAATCCTACAAACTGGTTCTTTAAATATTGAGGGGACCTAAGTGGATCAACAGTCGCCCATTTAGACTAAAATTATGGCTGTCTTACAGGGACAGAAATGACGTATGTGCTCCAGCCATACAAAACCACTGATAAGGCCATGCAAATACTAAAATAACCAAACCTCCCTGAGAGAGATAAATTACTTCCAAACAACTCTGTTCTCCTGGTCATGTCAGGTTCCTCCATATTCAGAGGCAGGCAACAGAGGAAACAGGCAGTCGGTCTGAAAAGAGTACAGAAAGCATCCTGTAAATCAGAACTTGAAGCTGTCAGACTCACAGGTTAGAACTAGACAACTTGTAGAACTGACAGAGGGTAGCCAGAGACACTGCTTGTAACACTCTGGAGCCTTGAGAAACAGCTGGGAAGTAATCAGGGAGATGCAGATGCAGCTGGGGTTGAGACATCTGAAGGCAGACTCAGGAACTGTCAAGTGATGCACAGAGTATGACATGACCACAATAAATGTCGAAAAAAACACCAACTCTTACTCGTTTCATCTAAGGAAGTGACACCAAAGCTTGTCGTCTGTCTCTGCTATCAAACTCCAATGTATCTATTCTGGAAATACAGTCCACATTTGTCTCCAGATGAATATGAAACGACCAGATATTGTGTATATGTGCATGACTCGTAGCTGGGCAGAAGTTCCTGGCAAGATTTCTGACTGTTTTTAGTTTTTTGGGCTTCAGAGTACTAGACACAATCTGAACAGACAGGGCCTGAATTTATTTAAATGTCAGCTCTGTCTATGTTTTATTTTATTCAGTTTGGGTGTTTTTGTCTGTGCGTGTGAGAGAGAAATAGAAAGAGAGAAAGAGAGAGGCTAAGGTCACGCATTGTGTATCTAAATCATTGAGGGACCCGGTGTGTCTAACGTATTTATTTTTAGATTTCTTTCCTCACGTTTTGTTCTGACATGATTTATTAAGGACCAGGAACTGTCAGTCTCTCATCTCATTCTCTTTGTCTACAGTCCGGTTTCTTGTTTTTGTCTCTACTTTTAACATTAAAAGTGTACATTTACTATATTTATACTTCTTTTTCTTATACTTTATTTGCCAGGTAATTTCGTAACAGACCACCAAAGTATGCATAATTAATGCACTCGGTTGCAATGCTTGTTTACTACACTCCTATCTAGCAAAACTAAAGTACCAAACATCTTGTTATAAAGAAAGAAAATGAACTATTTTTTGCCATTTCATTCATGATTTTTTGCATTCCATTACTGACTCCACTTTTCATCCTTATGCTGCATTATTAAATAAAAAAAATAATGAAATGGAAAAACTGACAGGCCATCAACTAAAAACAATGTGACAAAATATAATATAATTTAGCTATATAAATCATGGCTGTCCTTAAACGTAAGCAAAAGATACGACAAAAAATAATTGGTAGAACCAAAATGGTGCATAATCTCCACAGTGTATACATTTTTATGCATCTATCTAATATTACCTTTGCATATGAATGCAGAATATGTCTGCAGCAGGATGCAATTTTGGGATCGGAACTGTTTGATTTCTGTTTGTACAGTTGAAGCAGTATTGATCAATCACATTTGTCCAGACTTTGGTTGCATGCTGGTGAACAATTCATGTGATGAGCAAAAGAGATGGATTGCAGCGGCTAAAGTGCACTCCTGAAACTGATCGGCTATCATTTCATGAAAATTTAGCCATTTATCTGGTCATGTAGATGTCATCACTCTAGTCCAACTCCTTTCTTTTGCTCAAGTTCCTAATCAGACTGTAAACAATGGCCGGTGCGATCAGGGACATCCTTCAGTTTGTGAAATTGGAGAAGGTTAGGTGCTCCATACATGGTTCTCTTGCAAAGTTTGATAAAACTTGGGGTCCATTTTTTGCACATGTTGAGGGATTGATTTTTACGGCTATTCCTGAGTAGCCACCCTGATTGTCTACTAGTTATGAGCTTTTCTTGTGTGATTTTGTAGCATGCTGGGGATGTTTTTTATTTATCTCTGCTTAAGTGAACATATTATTAGACTTTTATTTAGCAGTGGGTGACCCATTTGTGTTTTTGTTTTGTTCTGTGTATTTGTTGTTCGCTTCCATTTTTATTTATTTAATTATTTATTTATTTTTGGTAATTCATCTTACTATTAGTTATTCCTTATCTGATTTCATTTTATTTTATGTATTATTATTATTTTTTACTTGTTACACTTGACACTGTTTTGACTCTCGTAATGTCATCTCTTGATTTTGTTATGTCACTGAAAAATCAATAAAAAAATGTTTAAAAAAAACAAACAATGGCAGAGGAACCCTTGGCCCCGGTATTCATTATCTGGATATTCACTGGAACTGCCAAATTATTGGCTGTTGTCCCTAGAGGCAAAATAATCATCAGAGCAATAGTTGATGGCTTCCAAGATTAAATAATCATAGCAATTTGTATAAATTATATGTATGCACCGTGAACCATGCACATGTTACATCCCACACTAAAAACTGATGCATATAGAAACAGATTATGCTGTGATACATATGGCTTTCTAAAGCCTGCAGCGCAATGTGATAAAGTGTAGATGAATAATAAGGAAACGAACAAAAACATGTATTTAGGTTGTTAACCAATTTCAGTAATCGAGTGATTTGTTTTGCACTACACATAGATATTAATTAATAACATCACTGCATCACTTTACAGTCTATTTTTGAAATGAGTGCTACTGACTAAACTAAATAACTGATATTCTCTCTGATGTATGATGATGATTGAAATATCACGGCTGATGATGGTTTTAAAGGTGCATGTAATGAATAAATCATAAACACTATAAATACCCTTCATGCATAATGCTGTGCTACTTCTTTTCCTGTTATTTTAAGTGAGAAACTGGTGGAACAGAAGCATTTATGTGCAAATAGGTTATTAAAGCAGTGTCAAAATCAGCTCCTGGTGGAGGATAAGCCAGATTTGTCCATGTTATCACAGCTCCAGATTTGATGATGAGGTTTATGAAAAAGACACATAAATCCACAGCTTAATACATCTGATGCAAAAAGAAAAAAAAACTGGTTGGTCAATACATCAGTGCTAATGACTGCCCAGTTTAAAGGCACATTTTTCAGAGTCAAACCAGGTTGGCTCATATATCTACATTAACCACAGTAAAGTTTACTCTATTACTTTGTTAAGCAAGTATTAGCTGGAGAATATCTAATGCAACATGGTGAAATCCGTAATGAAAGAGTGAAATAGTAAATACTGATCAGTATTCATAACACACTGACCACGTAACCAAACACAAATTAAGTGATTAATGAGAATCAATTAAGAACAAAATAGTCAACCTTAGTTCCATTCTAACATGCTAAACAACCAGAACTGAGAAGGAAATCACCTCCGTGATGATGACAAATATCTTAATGTAAATCGTGTTCTTCAATGTGTGCATAAAGAAAGAAAGAAAGATGTTCAGGGGAAAAAGAAACCGTGCAGCTGACCCTTTATCCTCGGTGTAGAGCCGGCACAAAAGACATGTTTCTGTCAGGGATCATTCAAGCACATTTCAATTCACTGTAGAATTTAATTAGTCGATTCAAGCAGTGTGTGTTATTGCCTTGTAAGTCCCAGAACACCTCTAATTTCAATAAATGTCACAATTCATTTTCTCAGCTCTCTCTTGTCTCATGTAAAAGAAATGCCTGTTCAAGAAATTTACCTCCCCCTAGCTTACAAAGACCTTTAAGCAAAAAATCTGCCTTAGATCCTTTATTCTTGTGATCTTAGTTCAGTTTTGTAAATTTGAACATTTCTATCCTGAGGCTATGGACCCAGAAAACGAGGTGTAACTGTGTGTAGTGTCATTAAAAGACAAAACATTGGGGTGCTTTATTAAATAAGGAAAGAAACTGTCTTGCAAAGATCTGGGAAAATATGCTTTTCGCTGTCATGCACTTCAGCAGTGGGATTGTTTTTTCAACTATAAACTAAATCTCTCTATCTGTGCTTGTGCCTCTATATTTATTAATTGTCACTGTTTGCTGGATTGATCCTCTGCCAACTAATCAGACTGACTCATGTCATTTTACAGATATGACATGATGATATGTTTCAAGGTGTTTTCAATCACCATATTCTGTAACCCAGCTATTCTCAACCTTGGGGTCGGGACCCCAATTGGGGTCGCGAGATGATTTCTGGGGGTCGCCAAATCATTTTGGAAGTCAGCTCTGTCTCCACTGTGTTAAAGTGTTCATGTGTCAATGTGTTTTAGTCTTTTTGGTCATTTAATGTATTTTATTGTTCATTTTGTGTCTTTTTAGGTCATTTTGTGTCTTTTTTTGATCATTTTGTGGTCAATTTGTGTCTTTTTTTGGTTATTTTGTGTCTTTTTTGGTCATTTTTTGTCTTTTTTTTATTATTGTGTGGTCAATTTGTGTCTTTTTTGGTCATTTTGTTAACTTTTTTTGGTCATTTTGTTTCTTTTTTGGGTGATCTGAACTGTGTGTGTGAGATTGTGTTCAGTTAGCGGGGGTCACAGACAACATGCATGTTAAATTGGGGGTCGCAAATCAAAAAGGTTGAGAACTACTGCTGTAACCAATCAGTCGTGACTGTTGTTTCTGTCATATCATTTTCAGTTGACGCACAAGCATATCAGTCAAATAAATATGCTGATTTAAGCAAACGATCCTTATGAACATTTTGTACAATGTCTTATGAAAGCTTATGCACCATGGTTTTATGCTATCTTTATATAAAACAGGTGGTAACATTAAGAAATTGAACTACTTGGTTAAGTTAACACTCTCAGTGTTAATTTAACACTGTCAGATTTGCTGTGTACATAGACATTTACAAGCTGTTTACACTCTGCTTGTTGCACACAGAGGGATGCATAGTAGTGCTCCTCCTAAGTTAACAATTAATTAGGAGACTAAACACAACACCTTTACCCATGTGCCTTACTGTGGAGGACCTGGAGCTGGAAATCCCTCAATGCATTTGCACCATGCACTTTAGACCATAGATATTTAAATAGGAGCCTTAGAGTGCATTACTTTCTCTAGGTCAGGGATGGGCAACCTAAATGCTGCAGGGGGCCACAATTTTTCATGGACACTACCACAGGGCCACATATAGGACCATGCACTTAACCAGATATGATGAAACTGCAATTTTAAATATGTTTACAGTGCAGTAACTTAACATATTTCATCCTCAAATGTATGTCTAAGAGTATAAATAGGAATACAAAAGGTTTGAAGCAAATAAAAAATAACCACTTACTGTGATTTCTTTCTTTTTTCAGTGCAAGAACAGCAGACCAACATTAATTGCAAGAAGTAATTTCGTGTATTTTTACACTAAACTTTTAAGATTTCATGCTCAAATGCATGTAGTTGTACTGAGGGACACATCAAGTGAGGGTGCGGGCCGTATACGGCCCCCGGGCCTCCAGTTGCCCATCCCTGCTCTAGGTATACCTACAAACTGTGAATGAGAAAATGTAATTTCTGTAAGTTCTGTAAGTTTTCTCTCTTGTACTTTAGTCATAGTTTTGTGGGAGAATATTATTGGATAAATATTGGATAAATTCTAATGTAGATACATCTATGGTTTACATGGTTATATGGTTTACACATGGTATACCTGCAAATGTATATTGCGAAAAGGATTTTTTCCCCCCAGTTTTTCTTTCCCTTTTGAAATCTACACCATGTCCCCAGCCACTCGATAAGAATATTTGGTAACACTTTACTTGAAGGTATCGTCATAATAGTGACATGATACTGTCATAACTGTGACATGACACAGTCATAAACGTGTCATAAACATTATGTCGATGTCATAAACGTTTATGACTGCTGTCATTAAGTGTCATTCGGTTTTTGTCATGACAAGTTGACATTCCTTGGGTTGTCTTGATTATGACAACTTGTGTACTGGATTGCTACTCCTGAACCCTTCCTCCAATTTAGTGTACTGTAAATAGTAGTGAAAACAAAAAAAATATTGTCATATGTAATTGTATGTCAGTTTGTACTTCGTGATATGTTAATGACAAATCAAAATGCTACCACTTTACTTGAGGTCAAAGAATATCTTCATTACAGCGTCACAATGGTGTCATGACAGTCAGTTTTGGGTATCTTGTCAGTATTCTGTCAAACATCTATGACCAAGTGCTAGAACTGGTCTGTAACCTTGCACATCTAATTATAATAATCATTATGCCAACTTGCCATAAACACAAATATAGAAACATATTTTGTTTATTTCAAGTTGCCATGACAAAGACATTTTGTGGTAATGTCACTTTGATTAAAGTCAAGTTGTCATAATCAAGACAACCCAAGGAATGTCAACTTGTCATGACAAAAACCGAATGACACTTAATGACAGCAGTCATAAACGTTTATGACATTGACATAATGTTTATGACACGTTTATGACTGTGTCATGTCACAGTTATGACAGTATCATGTCACTATTGTGACGATACCTTCAAGTAAAGTGTTACCGAATATTTCACACCTTAGTATATGTTTTTCATCTCACAGTGACGTCCGACAGTCAATGTGGGAATAATATCATTCTGTAACATATAAGACTCTATGACTCTAGCACAGTGTAAAACAATACTCATTAAAACATTTGGACTGGTGCAGTCCCAACACCGCATTCTGTGAAATGTCAGTGGTGCACAAGCTCCTTCCTTATTCAGAGCTGAGCCCACAGGTCGTTAATATAGCTGCCAGTTTCTTCCTGCCAAATCCTAGTTTACACATAATTACCTATGCATGATTAGTACACGTGCAGTGTTCCTGCTGTGCAATCTGCATCTCCTGCCAGTGGTTGGTGTGTATCATCCAATTGTTTTACATGGGGGTTGTAGTATGTAATCAGAAGCATGACAGCCTGAATTTATGAATTTAGCATATTGACAACCGAAGCCAGCAACAAACATAAACACACAGTTATTAAATTATAAATTTCTTTGAATTTCAATCCCTTATTTGCACAACACACGACCTTTAATCTTTGACGAACACTGTGTTTTGATTCAGGGCTGATGTTTCTATATACTCTCTGAATGGAGCTGAAAAGAGGTCAGTGCCTCTATAAAGTAGTGTCTTAACCTTGT
Source organism: Centropristis striata (assembly GCF_030273125.1). NCBI lineage: Eukaryota > Metazoa > Chordata > Actinopteri > Perciformes > Serranidae > Centropristis > Centropristis striata. The sequence goes on along the minus strand of NC_081518.1, from coordinate 42,230,343 downwards.
GTGTGCATGTGTGTGTGTGTGTGTCTGTCATCGCTTAACTCTTACAGATTCAATAAATTAATAGGTGCCCTTTCTCTCCTTCACTGTGTCTTCATCTGTTGATTTCCCCAGTGAGTGATTACAGGCAGATGAAGAGGATGTGGATCAGCAGCCACCTTCTTTGAAGCCGATTGCCGGCTTAACCGCCCTGTAACCGCATTCTCAATATTGATCAACAGCTAGTGCCGCACCACCGTGCATGCTTTCAAACACAGACTGCATGTGTGCATCTGCAGGGAGAAAGAGTTTGGGTATAAACTAACCAAACAATGTGGAAGGTAAGATGAGGAGAAATATTTTTGATTCTTTATGTCCGCTCAGTGTGTGTGGGGTGCTTGTGAGAGTTGCACTGGATGTAATTTGCTGCAGCATTGCAGTGGGTAGTTGCTCTGAGAGCAGCCATCTCACCTCACTCATTAGAGGGAGTAATGAATCGCTGACTATAGATCAGTGTCAAGGGGCTACTCCACTCTGCCCACTGCATCAATGTGCATTGTAGGTGTGTGTGTTATCGTGAATGTACTTGTGTCTCTGTCAATATGTGTGCAGGTCTGCATGTGAGTATTACTATGTGTCTATGCCTTCCTTTTTGTGTTTTTGTGATTGTTTAAAAGTAAGATTATTAAATTGTATTTATTTTTTAACCAAGCATTTATTGGTGTTCATATGCATTTACACATCCTCTAGACCACATACGATTGTTCTTTCTGTTACATACAAAAAAAACAACTATACAAAGTTATTCATGAAATGTATGGACTGAACAGTCAAACAAATAACAGTTTGGCAAACAACTTAGGTTCAGTGGTCTGTTTCTAACTTACTTCTACATCACACATACAGTTAGACAGTTCTGAGGTAGCATGATTATTAAATATTTTAAAAAATATTTATCTTTCATAGTCTCCTCCACTGTCTATGCTTTGTGAATTTGTCTGAAAGCCTTATCCCAAAGTATTGCTTTTCTTTCCCCACACAGCTCTGTCACTAACAAACCCGCCTTTTTGTCTGAACTTGAGTCCTCCATGTCGTTACTGCAGAGTCACATACCCTCGGTGCCATCTTTTGTCTGTCTGCCGACAGTATTCTTAACAACATATAGCCCTGTCTGCCTCGTTTGTATTGGGGTTGGATTAGGTCATAATGGTTCTAATAGTAATGCAACTTCTTTCAGGTTTTGTATTTTGTTTTCAGTGAATAAACATTTTCAAATTTATTTTGTTATAAATGTATTTAAAAGTGTTTAACAGCTCTTCTTCTTAAGCTTAATTTAATTTTATCAGTTTTTTACTTCATCACTATCTAGATCATGGGTCTCAAACTCGCGGCCCGCGGGTCAATTGCGGCCCTCGTGACGATATTTTGTGGCCCCCACCTTGATATGAAAGTTTAATGTGAGTTTTATATGAATGGCACTTTACCATGTTGTGTGTGGAAGGTCCCTTTAATTTTTTTTTTTTGCTAATTTTCTGCCCATTTTTTAAAATAATTTTGTGTCTTTTTTAAAATAATTTTGTGTCTTTTTTGGTCATTTTATTTCTTTTTTAAGTAATTTGTTTTTTTCTGTTATTTTGTGTCTTTTTTGGTAATTTTGTGTCTTTTTTGGTAATTTTGTGTCTTTTTTAATAATTTTGTGTCTTTTTTTGTAATTTTGTGTCTTTTTGGTCATTTTGTTTCTTTTTTAAGAAATTTAGTTTTTTTTCTGTCATTTTGTGTCTTTTTTAATAATTTTGTGTCTTTTTTTTAGTAATTTTGTGTCTTTTTTTGGTCATTTTGATACTGCCTCCAGCGGCCCCCAGGTAATTTGAGACCCCTGGATTAGGCTGAGTCACTTTGTGTCTTTTTGGTCATTTAGGGTCATTTTGTGTCTTTTTAATAATTCTGTGTCTTTTTTAGTAATTTTGTGTCTTTCTTGGTCATTTTGATACTGCCTCCAGCGGCCCCCAGGTAATTTGAGACCCCTGGATTAGGCTGAGTTACTTTGTGTCTTTTTGGTCATTTTGTGTCTTTTTTGGATCATTTTGTATCCTTTTTGGTATTTCTGTGTATATTTTGGTTATTTTGCATCTTTTTAAAGTAATTTAGTGTTTTTTCAGTCATTTTGTGTCTTGAGACCCCTGGATTAGTCTGAGCCTAAAAACACAGCCTGAGGCTGGAGATATACTTGCTGATTAACCAGTGCATCCGTGTGTTTGTGTTTCTGGAGGATTCCACGAGGGGGCACACACACCAGAGACCGTACAGCTCTACCAGATTCACATGATGTAAATAACAAACATGGCAACACGCCAGGAGGTTACTATAATGTTAATTCTGGGATTGCAGCAGAAAAGGTAGCAGTGGCGCCATTGTAGATGATATGTGAGGCCCTTAACTGAAGCACATGGTGAAAATGTCAAGTGCTCCTCCTACACTATCCCACTATGCCTCCATCGTTCATGTGTGTGGCACCTTGCGGACATGTACACTCCAAACACACGCAGGATACGTGAGGCAGCAGTTATGTGCAGGGAAATGTGCAGTTAGGCAACAGAAGGGGCTTAAAAGAGGTACCAGGCCTTTGCTGTTAGGGCCCCCAAGCTTTGGAACTTCCTGCCAGAAGATATCAGGCAGGCAAACTCTTTTATCTACATCTATTACAAATCTTTTAAATCTCTTCTTAACCCTTTATCGGGCAAAGAACTATATTTGGTAACTTCAGGTAATACTTTGAGAAAAAAGTTGCAAATTTACTAGATTAAAGTGGCAAATCTACAAGAAAAAAAGTCGCAGATTTACGAGATTTAAAGTGGCAAATCTGCAAAAAAAGTCGCAGATTTACGAGAAAAAAGTGGGAAAAAAGCAACTTTTTTCTCGCAGATTCACCACTTTAAATCTCATAAATCTGCACTTTTTTTCTTGTAGATATGCCACTTTAATCTCGTAAACTTTTTTCTCAAAATATTATTTTTGTATGTTTTTTTTACACATTCTGGCAGTATGTAATATCCTCCAATATTCTCTAGGGTTGAAATTTGGAATTTGCGAGTAATATTAAGGGTTAAAACTCACTTTTATCGTATTGCCTTTTCTTGACCTAGTACTTCTTTGAAATGTTTTTTTATTGTGTTTTCTTTATTTATTTTTTAATGTCAAGCACCTTGTAACCTTGTTTCAAAAGTTATTACTTTCATTATTACAAAACACCAGTAAAAAGAGAGCAGAAACCAGAAACCAGAATTTTCTCAGCGGCACAAACTAAATTCTTCAAGTGTTCTGGAGCAGGACCCAGTTATTTCTGTCACAATACAGCTCTGATGACACATTATTAAGAATGTTTTCCTTTTGGATCCCCTAATAAGCCTTTTGCCACTTCTATCTTTTAGTCTGCTGATTTCTGATAGCAGGACTTGGCGGCAGCAAAGCTGAATCTGGGTCAGTCCACGGCTGGCTCCAGGCCCCGCCGGAGTCTGAGCTGACGGGGTTCTAGAGAAACTGTGAGATTTTGTCTAATTTCGTCAGAATGAGACCTGATGGCACTGGAGCAGGCATTAAGAATAACTACAGTACAGGCCAAAAGTTTGGACACACCTTCTCAATCAATGCGTTTCCTTTATTTTCATGACTATTGACATTGTAGATTCATCAAAACTATTAATGAACACATGTGGAATTATGTACTTAACAAAAAAGTGTGAAATAACTGAAAACATGTCTTATATTCTAGTAAGCAAAGGGTGGTTACTTTGAGGAATCTAAAATACAAGACATTTTTTCAGTTATTTCACACTTTTTTTGTGAAGTACATAATTCCCAACATGGTCTCACAGAAATCCGTGAAATAGCCACGGATTTCGCTTAACTCAAAATCCGTGGAATAGCCACGGAATCGCTCAAATTTCCGTGAAACTGACACGGATTTCGCTACAATGCAAGTTAATGACAGTCATATCCCGTGGCTATTCCAACATACAAAGTGATTATGTACATTCACTGAGTGAATATTTAGAAAATAAAACATATATTTCTCACTAGAAATGTGATCAAAATCCATTTTTATGCAGAAACTAAGTCAAAATATAGATTTTTCACTAAAAATGAGAGAACTGTCCGCCATGTTTTTTGTTCTGACCGCCGGGACCTTGAAAGTCACGTGACTTGGAACAAACCAATAGCTACGGGATTTGACCGTCATTAACTTGCATTGTAGCGAAATCCGTGTCAGTTTCACGGAAATTTGAGCGAAATCCGTGGCTATTTCACAGATTTCTGTGAGACCAGGTTGATAATTCCATATGTGTTCATTAATAGTTTTGATGCCTTCAGTGAGAATCTACAATGTAAATAGTCATGAAAATAAAGAAAAACACATTGAATGAGAAGGTGTGTGTTCAAACGTTTGGCCCTTACTGTATATGATAGCCAATATACTTGTGGAAGACTTGTTTGTTTACTTAGGTCACACAGAGGCATCAATGTTAAACTGAGACCGTTTAAAAACTAGTTAAAAGTTCCTTGTAATTGCTTTAAGAGAGTTTGGTCAATCAGACCTGGCCAGCAGTATGGAAGGAGGAGGAGAATACAAAGCAGTTGTTGCATGAGGAGTTGTACAAGTAGTGTTTAGTGCAGTCCTGCTGTGTCATCAACATTTGGGTTGGTGTCATTCACCCTCATCCCTTAAAGCAGGGGTCTCAAACTCAAATCACCTGGGGGCCGCTGGAGGCAGTATCAAAATGACCAAAAGAGGACAAAAAATTACAAAAAACAGACATAAAACACACACAAAAAAAACACAAAATGACAAAAAAGACACAAAATTATTTTCAAAAGACACAAAATTATTTTCAAAAGACACAAAATTACTTTTTTTTAAAAAGACAAAAAATGACAAAAAAGACACAAAATGACCAAAAAATACACAAAATGACAAAAAAAACACAAAATTACTAAAAAAAGACACAGAATAACCAAAAGAAGACACAAAAAGACACAAAATTACAAAAAAAAATACACAAAAGACAAAAAAAAACACAAAACTAACAAAAAAGACACAAGATTATTAAAAAAAGACAAAAAAATGACAAAAAAAGACACAAAATTACTTAAAAAATGACAAAAAAGACACAAAATTACCAAAAAATACACAGAATTACCAAAAAAAGTAAATAAAGGGACCATCCAAACACAACATGGTAAAGTGCCATTCATATAAAACTCACATTAAACTTTCATATCAAGGTGGGGGCCACAAAATATCGTCACGAGGGCCGCAATTGGCCCACGGGCCGCGAGTTTGAGACCCATGCCTTAAAGTGTGCACCTGTCTGAGTATGTGTTTGTGGTTTTTTTGGCGTGTTTTGAGCATGTGTTCACAACTTTATAGGAGCCAGATGATTCTCTATGTCGGAGATTTAATTTATGATCTCAAAAAGCATCTTTTGAGGGCAATCATCATGTCAGCTTCAAAGCTTCTATTAGGTTTCACATACAACTCCTGAAATGATGGTTTCAGCTGCGGAGAGACACGGAGCTGGAATCAAAGGCATGGATCAATTATCCACAGTTACTACAAGAACACAGCTTCAAAGGATACATATCAGATCACAATCTCTGAGGGTTGTGCTTTCTCCACCTCCTCTCAGATTTCACAAACACACATACACAGAGAGAGAAAGACAGAGTACACACACTTATGCGCGAGGTGTAAAACATTTAATTTTTACATCCTCGCATTTGATATCACCAGTGTCATCAGAGAACGGGGTACTTATTTGATTGATTAATCACGCCGATGAATATTGTCATTCATAACTGCAGATGAAGTATTAAAAGTGGTTCATTAGCTTATGAATCTGACCCACTTACGGAGGAAACAGAAACAGAGAGGATGCGGCGATGTTCACGCACCCGAAACCAAATTAATGAACCTTGTGAAAGTTAAGACTGTGTCACACATCACCACGTGGATGAGAGAAAAGGCGCACTTCTGTCGGTATAATGGAAATGTGAACTTATTCAAAAGGAGCCACCTTAAAACAACAACAACAACGAAATGAAAGCGAAGACATGAATGGAGGCCTGAGCAGTGAGGCGTCGCTGTGGCTCTCGCTGTGATGCTCTGGTTTCAGAGGAGAATAAACGAGGCTGAGAAAAGTGGGCCTCCAGATGTGACTCCTTGTTCTTACGCCCCCCTTGGCATCATCTTCTGACGGCTGGAATGTGTTCAATTATATTCATAAATATAGGATAGTCTCACAGCTGACAAATATAGACTGGATTTGTATTATTTAAATGCAACCTGGGAGGAAAATTACAGCGTGAATATGCAAATGGGTTAAGAAGATTAAAAAGATCAGCAAAAAGTAGGAGTGTATATGTGGCATGGCAAAAGCTTCACAATAATGGGTAGAGGAGAGGAGAAGAAGGGGAAAAAAGTGAGATAAAAATGAAATGAAAACAGTAAAGAAAGTAGAGAAAAGGAGGAGAAGAGGAGAGGAGATTATGAGAGATGGGAGGAGAGGTGGGATCAGAGGAGAGGAGACAAAGTAACAGTGTTTGAGACAAGAAAGGGTGAGTGGAGTTGAAGCAGGACGAAAGGAGGAGATAAAAAGAGCAGAGGTGTTATCTTTAAGGAGGAGTAAGAGCATTATGTGCAAGAAATGATACATACAATGGGCCTGCAAAGCTCTTTTCTTCAAGAGCAGAGTGGGACAGGCAGAGAGGCTGATGCTCATCTTTATTGTCCCTCACTTGGAAGTCTTCAGACTTCAACCCCTTTTACTGCCTCTGCACACACACTGCTCCAATCTGCTTTCCCAGTTAAGCGCAATTAATGTCATACTGTCATTCTGAGAATAAAAAAAGAGAAAAAAGAAAAAAGCTGTTTTGAAAAATCCACTAAATAAATCATAGTATGAGCAAGACGCCTAAAACACATCCATTGTTCGATGCTTTTCAAATGAATTAAAAAAAAAGAAAAAAAGATTTCTAACTATTTCTAACTCTTAAACAGCTAATAGATAAGTTGCCATGGCAACATTACATATAATTCTACTCTATCCTTTTCAAAGTGTGGCTCCTCATTACCATGGTAATAAACACTGCGGTATCGTCTGGTCTTCATCAAGAAGACAGATTGGCAGGAGTGATTTCTGTTCTTTTCCACCAAAAAAAAAGCGGGTGGTGGTGGTGGTGGTGGTGGTGGTTGTTGGGGCGGGGTGGGAGAAGCATCGACTGAAGAACTGAGGATAGACGGCGAGACAAAGGCTGTGTTGGAGATGAAGCAGGAGATATGTAAGGCAAAGAGAGGCCCTATGATGTTCAAACTGGGTCGTTCAAAGCTTTAAACAGTTGCTATCGCTATCCAGATGTCGATGTTCCATCAAGCCGTTTCATTTCGAATATGTTCAGCGGGATCTTCAGCTGCACTGTGGGTTTTTTTTTTTTGGAATTGTATAAAAGTAGAGAAAATAAAGTCTATGATATTAAATTTGCATTAAATATTCAAACAGTCTCCAGAGGAGGTCTAGATCCATTTTTAAAGCGGTAGAACCAGTGTTTCACTGTGGTGCTGCAATCCCTAAGCATGTTGAGAAGACAGACATGCATCTTCCAAGCACAATGCTGCTTCAGCTGACCTCTGTGGGCTACAGTATACTTATGTATGCACTTTCAGTCTGTTTAGAAATAACTTTGAAGCATTTGAAAATAATTAGAATAAGTTTTCTTTTTCTATCTGAAAAACTACATAGCAAGTTCAGTGTACAACTAGAAAGAAATGTGTAAAAATCATGCAGTCTTTTGAAAGCAAAGATCAATCACAGAGAGAGCCCTTCTTCAAGAGGAAGCCTTGTAGTTTTGTCAATACATTACAGGCTAAACTCTCGAGAGCTTTCATTTTTTTCAATTCTCATCAGTATGTTGCTTCTTTTAATATCGTCTCAGAAGACTAAATTACCCCGGTGCTGAGGTTTCTGGCTTTCAGAAATCAAATCTCACAACTAGTAATCAGTTTTGAAAGAAAATCTCCCTGTGCATGGGAACGTCTACTTCCAAATCCCTCCTCTCCACCTAATTGTATTTTTAACTGCTCGGTGATTGAAGATGGTGCGACGAGCGATCAAGGGGGAGTCACAACACATTTCTACAACAAAAGCCAAAAAACTTGTTTTCACGCCAAAAAACAGCAAATGACAAGAAGCATTTGGTGTTTTGACAAATTATCTCTTCAGCAGATATTTCTGTGGGATTTGTGCTCTAATTAGTTGGCTTATTTGTCTCTTTTGTGTAGCTGTGACTGTATTATTTGTGTCAATTACCGCTGTAGCTTGAGGAGAAAGGAGCTTTGTGCACGTAGGGGAGTGTATGATCAAGTCTGTTGTCACTGGTAAAAGTGGGTAGAGGTCATGTAAAGAAAACTATTTAAAAATGTAAAGTTTAAGTCATGTGCTCCCGGATAAATAGTCGTTTGATTGGAAACATAAATGTAAGAGATAACTGTGATTTCAGGTGACAATCCCTCCAAATCAAATTCTTCTTTAGCTCTTTTTCTCCTCAGAAACAAAAGAAAAGAAAAGAAATCCCAGGTTCTTTTCAACAACTAAAACCATTCAAAATCATATTCAAATTTGTATTAAGAATTTCTGAAAGAATCCAGCCCAGGAACATTGTGTTGTGTTGTTCCCTCCAGGCGAACAGCAGGGACCTCATTTATTAGACAGTGTGGAGCATCCATACGAAAAGTATACATGCACACATCATTGTAGCACATTTGCTATACCAGGGCTGTCAAACTCAAATACACAATGGGCCAAAAATTAAAACTTGAATAAAATCACGGGCCAAAATTGAACAAATAAACCTTTTAATATATACCAAACATGTTTTGCTTTAACATTAAATATGGAACCAGCAACGCTTATAAACATACAATATATAACTAAACAAATAAAAAAATTAAATAAAAATCGTATGCCCCTTTTCTATTTGCATCCTTCCGATTTAAATATCAAAATAAACTTTTTCAACAGGTTAATAAATTCTGCCTTTCTTTTCAACATTTTTGGGAAGGGGTAGCTGGGAGACAGCTCTAGCTTGAGGTTGCTATGACGACTGTCACAGAGGAGCGTTTCTGGGTCCTGTCCTGATTGACGCGCCAAAACAACAGCAGGGCATTGTGGGATTTGTAGTATTAGCGGTAAATGCGCCGTATAATACCGGCGGGTCAGCTTTTATAGTACAATAATAATATGATAATTTGGTATTGCCTCACGGGCCAAATAAAATTACACTGCGGGCCAAATTTGGCCCGCGGTCCAGAGTTTGACACCCCTGTGCTATACACTCCAGTTTGGAAACGGGTCGATGAGCCAGCACCTGAGGAGTCGGCCACTGTCACCTGCAGGTAATAATGGAGAGTAATTGAATGGTTAGAATATCTACACTACTGTGTTTATTAACCTTACAGTAAGTCGACCATCACACAGAAAAGGTGTGTCTAAAAACAAGATAAAAACACTAAATCTGAGGGAAATGATCTTGCTGTATGGACAGATAATTTCACTTGACAAGATTTCTCAAATTAAGATCGTTGAATCTAGAAATAACCATGTTGAACGCTTAAAATAGGAAAGGAACTCCTAAAACGCGATAAGTTATCCAACACTTTTAAATCTACGTTTTTTTTCATCTTGGTAAGAAACAAATAATTTGCATTGTGCACTCTATTCCCACCACCACTGTGTGTCAGGATGAAATAGTCGTGTGTTGAGCCAGGCCATCATGCCACCACATTTGTCAGCACCAAGTTAGAGTCACTAATGACTTTGGACTTTTATTGAATGCACATGCTTTCAGTAAACACATTAATTTTCATTTGGAGCCCTTATAGCAATATGAATGCAGTCAATTGTGCTGATTACATTTGCAGACTGGACGTTCCCACATATTGCCTTCTGATGTTTGATTGTTCTCCCACAGTGAAAGTAAACAGATCTTGATGTATCAACTGCTCTTTGTAATAAACCCATCCAAAACAGCAGGCATAATTGAGCTCAGACATAACTGCAATATCCTACATGGACGGAATTTATCAGAATTATATAATTCAATGTCAGTTAGTTCTGGTTCATAACAGCTCTGGTTGCCAGAAATACCTGAGTGGTCAGGACCTTTATTTGTACGGGGATGGAGCGGTTGGTTCCCTTGCACTGCAAAAAAGCCAACTTGTATTTTTTGGCCTGAAACAGTGATTTAAGTTAGTAAAACTTGGAAATATAAATTACTGACATTTAGGGCAATAATGTAAGTTAGCACAACAAAGGAAGCCAGTTGTCTGCTCAAAAACAAGTTTGTGAGTTGTTGTTACTTATATCTTTAAGTTGGGGTTCAAAACAAGGGACAATAGTTCTGCTAACTCTTATTTCTTTGTTGTGAAATGCGGGAAAGCGGTGATATTCGGTCATTAGCGAAGGCTAGCGGCTAACTGATGCTAGCGGCTAACTGATGCTAGAGGCGCTGCTTGTTACAGCTACAAGAGTAGCCATTAGCGTATCAATGCTAACTCAAAATTGTGGTCGCAACATTAGCTGACATTTCATAGCGACGTTACAATCGTGCCAATTCAGCACATTGCAGAAGTTAGCAGAAGTAAGGATTAAAAGTTATTACAATGTAAAATTATAAGTTAGTAGAACTTACAGTTGAGTTGACAAAAATCTGAATTCAGAGTTGAGCAGACTCAAAAAGAAAACTTAAAATATTTAGTTTAATTGTCCAACTTAAAATTGTATCGAAGTTTGTTGCCTTGGAATTTTGAGTTCACCCAACTTTTCTTTTTTTGCAGTTTGGGTTGGTTTGTCTAATGTTGGACCCTGTTCATGGAGACTGGCCTCAAAAACAACAATATAAGGTGTTTTTACAGGCAGCAAAATATGACTCATATTTACGCTGGACTGTCCTCTGCTGCCATCTTGCTGACGTAGTAGTAATGATTGACGGTGTTGCTGATGTTAAATGGTGGATGTCACCCTCTGGGTGAACGGGTCGAACAAACAGACGACTTTCACCCAGAAGAACGGGGTTCGATGTCCTATGAGAAAACAAAAGTAAACAACTTTTTATGTAACTTACGTTTTTTTTTTATTAAACTTCCTTGGCTCAACTGTGAATCAAGTTTTTTATGTAACTTACGGTAGTCACGTCACCCTCGTGACTACTTCATTTCTGGCATTTAAGCACTTTTATTTACTTTTTAAACTGTGTTTTATAACGGCAAACACTGAAACTGAAGTCTTCGTTTTACAACTGCGAACTGTGCGTGTAATGTATAATGACGTGTGTGCTATTTTTTTAACACCACACTGTGCCATAGATTATATGGGCAAATCATTAAATTGTGAACTTCCCAGGTCACCAAGACTATGGTTCCTTGGAGACAGGACTATGGTACCCCTGTAGAACAAATACAATTTTAGAGTATTAAAAACTGGCATAATAACATGTGCAATGACTATTCTGAGGTGTTGGAAGGAACCCCAAGCTCCCACACTGAGTCTGTGGAAAACACAGATGATGGAGACTGTGGCATGTGAGAAGATGTTGGGGAGATTAAATTGTGAAAATGATATGATAAAAGAAAAATGGGATAGTTTTGGTAGGCAGATTTGTTGATTTGCCTGCCTTGCCTGCTCACTTGCCTGTCTTGTTTTTAGTTAATTTATTTTCAGATTTTGTATTTTATTTATTTACTATTATTATTGTTATTTTTATATATATTTTTTTTATGACCTCCATCCTGTCTGGTTTGTTTGATGTTCGTTTGTATGTTGTAAAAATGAAAAGATAATAAAAACTTTGAATTGTAAAAAAAAAAACACTCCACTGTGCCGATCTTGTTGTGTTCAGCATATACAGTGTATTAAGAAAGTATTCCGATTCGATCATCAGTCTGAACTCAATACACCATAATGCCAAAGTGAAATCTGGATTTTCAAATTCTTTGCAAATTTATTAAAAAGGAAAAACTGAAATATCACATTGACATAAGTAACCAGACCCTTTGCTATGACAGTATGAAAATTAGCTGAGGTGCCTCCCATTTCTCTTGATCATCTTTGAGATGTTTCTCCACCTTGACTGGAGTCCACCAACTGATTGGACATGATTTGGAAAGGCACACACCTGTCTATTTTAGCACTGGAGAGCCAAGAGCACAACTCTAGGGAATCTAAATTGGCCAATCATTTTCCAGTCATCATCATGTGCCAGGAAGTCTTCATGGTCCCTGAACACTCGCTTTTTTCCTAAATCTTCCATTCACATAGTCCTCCAGCAGTGCCAGTACATCCATCATGCAGCATTATGAGTCACTGCAGTATTAATTTGTTTACTGATTGCTTCAAACCTTGCGAAAATGATTGCAACAATCAGTGCTATCCCAATCAGTGGGATAATATTTGAAAATGAAAGTTTGGCAGTTGAACATAATTTATTAATTTATTTATGTTTTTGTTATATGGAACTTGGCCTTACTTATGATCAGTTGAGGTGAAAATGATTATATACATAATTAATACTGGGAATAGGAAAGCCAGACTTTTCTGAATCCTGCCACCTACGACATCCTGGCATCATCCAGCAGTTTAACAGTTTAACAACTGAGACATTGTTGAAGAAATACTGAAAGGAATTTGATTTGAGATTTGAGTTGATTTTAACTGAACGGTCCTTATGGGATAGTTATGACTCATTAGCACCAGTACAAGAAGCCATTCTGCTTTGAATGTGAATTGGATCTATGACTATCCTTTGATGTGAAGTAAAATGAAATGTGTAATGTGTAATAATCAAGCAAAAAGTGAAAGAGTATGCCACTTTCAGGTCCTGTTTAGTGCGTATTTAACGGTTGGAAATAAAGCTCATGGTCACCCCAGTATTTAAAATGAAGAAATCGTGTCAGTTATATCATTTCGGGCAAGGTAAACCACCCTTGAGGGAAAAAATTATTGGTAGTGTTACGCCATCCAGTTTTATTTAACTGTGCCTGATCATAAACTGCTCCACAGAGGAGGACTCGGGGAGTGGAGGCTACAAATATCCCTTGAATCAACTGTGGTAACTTATTGGCCCACACGCCAAAAAAACACACACAAGGAACTGCAAAGCGCAGCCTGCCAAGAGCTGCCATGCTGTGGCCACGGCAATCTATCTCCGGTGGCCACCCACCAGCTAAGACACCTTCCTGTGGCTTTCTTGGTGTGTTTTCAGCATTTAAGACCAAGCTAACTAGCTCTCCGAGTTCACCAGCTCCCAGACTTACTCTTTAATCAATGGAAGACTAAAAGGACACAATTTTAAAAAGCAGAAATTTGAGCTGGAAAGGCAGTATTCCAGGAATGTGACAAGGAGAGAGTCCTTTCAAGAAGTTTAGTTCAGTTCACTTCTTACTGGGGATTTCCACCGGGCGTGTTACAGCATAGCGAGCCAGCCGTATACACGCCAGATAACGAGAACACGCGATAATCCTGAACATACGGGAGACTGCGAGATCCCGTGATAAACTGTGTGTATAAAGTAAACAACAACCAACAGCTTACTTTGCTTCTCTGACATGGAAGATCTGTTGATCTGACTATCTATCCTTATAAAAACAATGTGTTATGTCATAAATGATTGTATGATGTTCCACTTCAACAATCAGTCTCTTGTCGTCCATCTCGCCGATCTTCTGAGACCCTTTGATTGATTGATTGATTGATTGATGATCTGGTGCCCCGGTCATAACATAATGTTGATGTGAAGTAGTTTTAGGCTGCATGAACTGCGTATTGTGTTTTATTTTGAAAGGGGGTGGAAGTGTATTACATTGATTCTGAGTCGGACTTCCTGTCTGGTGCGATCTGCTCTGTTGAGATTTACGCGGTTTAGCAGCGGCTCGCGGAGAAAATAGAAATGCTACCTGATGCTCGCGGAGAGGTGCTGCTGAGACGTTGCTGTAACGTTTCGCAGCACGCCCGGTGGAAATGCAGCCAAACTTAGCACCCCCTACTGGAATTTTCGGTGAATTGCAGGCTTAATGCACTTCCTGGTTGGCCTCCATGCTCAGGCACGGAGATTGCTGCCTGGTTCCTTAGCGCGCCCGGTGGAAATGCTCTCATTGATTAGAGTGGCAGCTATTTGCAACGGCGACCGCGGTGCTGCCGTTCCGCGGCTGTAACGCACCCGGTGGAAATCAGACTTTAAGGTTGACATGGAAAAAATACTGTAGCAGGTAGAGTGGCAGTGTCAGAAATGAAAAAAGTGCATGAATGTGTGGCATGTGTGCTTTGGGTGTGTCGAGGATGCAAAGCCAAAAGGCTATAATGCAGAGTGGATGTAGAGAAGTTTGCCCATGCATCAGCTCTTAGAAGGTGAAGGTGAACGAGATCAATGTGACAACCGTCCTATGTCAAGCAAACGAAAACAGGAAAACTAAGATACTATGATGTAAGCTCTGCAATGCAGCACTGACATTTTTCAAAACAAATTAATCATTTTTTTTTACTGTGGTTAATGAGGTTTGAACTTGTTTTTTATGAAGTTCTGTTGCAGGTACTCATCAGTCTATGGATAGAAATTTTTTTCACAACAACCAATAAAAGACTTGTTCATGAACTTGCTTTTGTTTCACTCAGGAATATGCCACATTGCAGAATCTAAACACCGCCAATTCACTGTGACTTTAAAGCCCTTTCCGTCTAGTACTGTACATCTCATTGTGCTGCTCTCCTTCATTTCTTATATAGATAAACCCTCTCCTGCCTTTGATTGACAGCCTATTCTGAAAAACATGTCGCCGACCCAAAATGACTCAAGGTTTTTAATAAACTGTAGGGGCAAGCTTCTGATTTCAGGGAAATATATGGAGGGTAAGCACAAAGTTTTTATTATCTACAGAAAAACAGAAGCCGAGGTGTAACACTAGGCTTAAACAATCACAGTGTGGCTAGGGTTTAGCACAGCAGAACGTCTGAGAAAAACTGCCTCGTGGTGTTCTGGGCTTAATCTGTTAATGAAGGGTATAATTATACAACATCATCAGGTAGAAAATGAACCGGTTCCTAATCCCTCCCACCCAAGCTTCCTCATTGAAACAATCAGTGGAACTGATTGGGGGAGTACATTGTGGGTGAAAGAGCCAATTGAATTTTCCACCCCCTCCCTCCTCCCAAGAGACTGCGCACAACTTCCCCCCTTCTAAATGTTATTGCATTTACAAATCCATTAAAATATGTCCTCATTTTTATCTTTTAAATCAGTAATTGTAGAAGCCAGCTCTACACAGTGGCTTCTGCAGCAGCAGCTAGTTGATATAATTGCAATGTACGTGTGACTTGAGTATAATACCAATTAGCTGTGTTACCTCCTTGAAGAGCAAACTGTGTCCAAATAAACACATCTTAATTATGCCCGCAGAGAATAGGAGTTGGAGAACACACAATTAAAGTGGCTAATTAATTCAGTGTTTTATCATCATACTTTTTCTTTTTTTTTTACCCTTCTTGCTTTACGCCAAGAATCATGCAACTAAAAGATTAATAAACTGTCCGTCCCCTCCACAGGACATTGGGTCAGCCTTTGTAGTTCACTGTCCTGGCAGTCATTAGCCTCTATGGGCTTAAGAAAAGGGGACCAGCGAAAAAGAAAAAAATATAAAGTGCCACTCGCACTGAATTTCTGTCCTAACCGGACCAATCACTCCACTTGGCTTCAATACTCTACCAGGCTTGAGGGACTTTATACCCCTCTCAAAGTTTAATTTTGTTTGAGTTAAATCTATATGTTTACTCTTCTCCTTTATTGCCTTCTGCTCTGCCTTCATACAACCACCAAGTGGGTTTGAGGAGCCTTAAAAAAGTTGTTGGGAAATCTTTTCTTTGGCTTTGAGCTCCTTCAGAGCAGTCCAGCCCTATGCTTAACCTCCGCTGAATTACTGACGGATAGGCTCCGGCACCAAAACATGCTGGGAGCTTGTAACATGGTATCAGAGTGGCCTCATGAGGAATCTTTAGAGTCTATGGTCTATAGTTTATAGGGCGGCACAGTGTCGACCTGCCCTCTTCACCTCCCCAATGTCAAACACTAGTTAGAGCTGCTATTACAGCCCGCTCTCACTCCTTACTTGTTACAACAACTTCTTGTCATAGGCCTTGGCATGCGATACCGACGTATAAGGCATAAAGACAAACTGGGCTTTCCATTGACTGTAATGTAAATCCATCTGCAGCATCTAATACGCCTGATATGGCAGATAAAGCAGTCGTTGACATTAGATCACAGGAATGTCCGTTGTGATATCGAATATATTTGTGTATATATTAAGTAAGGTAAATACACTGTAAAACTTTTTACTGTAAAATTACAGTACTGGCAGCAGTTTCTTCAGTAAGTTACTGTAAAATTAACAGTACATCTACTGTATTATAGAAATACAGGTTCGTTTACTGACAAACTGCCTCGAAACGAAGAAAAAAAATAGCGTGATGTTTGAATGTTTATGTTACAACTAATCCATGAAAACTCTATATTAGTATTACTGGAAAAAAAAACACATTGTGATTATTTCAGCCCTGACAAAAATGGAATAAAACATTTTTTCTTTTCGAAAATAACAGCTTTATTTTCCCGACATGCTCAGCTGAAAACCGTAAGTTCCTGAATGCCTGAGCAATCATGATAACTCCCACAATGCATTGCTTTCACAGCAATATACTGTACAACCATAATACAGCAAGTTACTGTTAGAATTTGACTGTAAATTTACAGCAAAGTCTTACAGTGTATTTTATACGATTATTGTCAATTGGCAGTCCTCAAGGACCTCCATGCCAGCCCCACCACAACTTTGCCAGGCAAGAGTGAGGCATTGTTTTGTGCGCTCGCTTTATGACCCAATTCTGACGCCATAGATAAGAGCAGGCTGGGGCTCCAGAACAAAAACACTGTCAGACCGACACATCCACAACAGTATGATGATAACAACTATGACAAAAGTGTTACTCTCAGTGGTTTTTGTGAATTGAGAAATACAGCAGCAGCACGGAGAGGAACACAGTAGCCAAGCGCACAGAATCCCGTTTGCATGTATAAGTGCATTTACCTGCAGAGCGCCTGACTGCCTGTCATGATTAGTTAGTGTCAGTTGAGTAGGTGGTCTTTTAATGTGTTCACAGTGCTAAAACAATGTGGCCAGGTAACTTTTGAATGTGGTCTGAGTGATTGGTGTCCTAAATGCATCCTGGGCGCATTCCCACCTGTATTTAAGATTACTTTATTAATCCCACAATGGGGAAATTCATTCCTCTGCATTTAACCCATCCTTTTTACACACAAGTGAACACACCATGCAAGGAGCAGTGAGCAGCACATCTAGACCTGTCAGTACCGGGATTCGAACCTGCTACTCTCCAGTTGCAAGCCCAATTCCTAACCTCTAGGCCACAGACTGCCCTTAGAGCTGTGATTGCATGTAATGTCAAGTCTGAAAAGGGCCCCCCCGTGACCCTCGAGGATAATCTTACATTGGCTTAATACATAAAGCAAAACTTTGTTTCCTTGGAGGACAACAAGGTTTTGCAGTGGTTGGATCAGTGGCACAGTTTCCCTGTACATCCTGTGTAAGTGTGGGTCTTCTCCAGCTTCCTCCCAGTGTCCAAAGACATGTAGGGCTTAGGTCCAGTGTTGACTGTAAATTTCCCATAGGTGTAAATCTGTCTCTCTCTCGCTCTCTCTCTTATAGATTGTATTTGTATTTTTTCTCATGTGATATTCAGGAAGGTTTTCTAAAAAACGCATAATGTTTATGTTCCATGTGTTCCCCACCTCTCCTTAATGCCAGCTGCGATTGGCTCTAGCCACTACATGACTTAATTGGATCAATGGGACACAAGTGATTGTATAGTAGCTCAAGTGAGCGTAAGTGAGATAATAAACCAGACATTCCTGAGCAGTAATGACATTCTCTGTCTGAGAATAAAGCAGTCTGTGAACAGGCTTACATCAGATCACATACACAATTCACAGAAGGATGAGGCTCAGCCAGCGCAGTACAAATGCAGGTTCAAAGTGTCGGTCCCCAGAGTGTCAACTGCGCTCTTGACATTAGGTTGTGAAGAGAAGTGGATGACATAGTGAGTCAATGAGTCTCCGTGGCTTTGTGAAATAGCATAGTAAAAAAAAAAAAGCTTGCATCAGCGAGTGAATGTATACGTACTCTGTGATGCAAGCTCTTACATTATTTTATATCAGGAAACAATGGATGAAGGCTTCTTCTTTATTCATTTTCCAGGGACTTCGTAATAATTATGTAATACTGGTTTCTGAAATTAATCTCCTATTGTTAATGCCCATTATCAACCACTCTAAACTTGTACATTCTGGATTTAAGTCCTGAAATATGCACCAAGTTTGACTGTGAAGACACAAAGACCCCATTTCCACCTGCTATTTGCATACAATGCGTGTCTCGGTATCCTATCTGAATAATAAAAATGCATGTATTAAGATGTAAAGGCATGCACAGTACATTGCTAATCAGATCTCAGCCAGTGCAACCTACACAGTGTGACCACCTATACTGTAAACCTCAGATGTAAATTTGCAGCGAAATCTGAACAATATCCTACTGTATTTATGTCATGCAGTGTCATACTGCGCAGGTCAATATAATCTACGATAAACAAATGTGATTACAGCACTGATGCCATTATTTACAGGAATTTACTGTAAATGTACACTAGGGGTGTGCCATATCGTATCGTTCACGATATATTGGTATATTTTTTTATGGTTAAAAAAAATGCATATCATGATATTGGCAACATTCCTACTTCTTGATGTAGTGGTTAAAGTTGTTTTAATCACAAAAAGCTACTTACTCTCTGTCGCTAAACACATGCAGCTTTCAAAATAAGAGCACGGTGTGTTAACAGAATCCACCACAGAACTTACAAGAAGACTGTCAAAATAAGATGCCTTAAATAAAACATACAAGAACCTTTATTCTCCTTTACAAAATTTAATTAAAATATGCCCCCGAAACCCCTAAATGTTTTTTTTAAATTATTTTCTCATACTCAAGAGTCAAGAGTAAATTTTTTATTTATTTGGCAACTGTTGAGATTTGCACTTCACACTACATTTTAGATTTTTATTTATTTATACAGACTAAAAAAACAACATATTTTCTATATATTTACTCAAGTACTTTGTAATATCGTCAAGAATATCGTTATTGCAAAAATAGCCTGAAATATCGTGATATTCTTTTAAGGCCATATTGCCCAGCCCTAATGTACACTCAAAAGTTTTACAGTGTACTGTAAATATTCTTACTATATAATATTCTGACAAGCTGAAGAGTATTGTGTTGAAAATTTACATGAATACAGTCATATATTTCACATTTATTCCCATTGAAATCTGGCCCGTCATGCTTTTTCTCACTGCTCTGCATTTTGCTGGACATGATTCGATTACTGTCGGACTCAAGTGAGAGGCATATTTCTGATCATACGGTCCACTTCCTTTCTTATTATCCGGGTGTTGGTCGCACAAATAACGCATGTCACATATTTTCCATCTTGCTGGCTCTACCATTTCATTGATCCAGCCTCTAACAGCCTTGCCAGTTTAACGCCTCTGTTACTACCTCTGAGGGCGGGACAGAGCCGGGATCACTTGGTACCCCCATTATGCCTCAACACGTTCAGATAAAAGGTGAAACGTCAGAGAGGCGTAAATAACAGCAGTATGAAAGGGGCCAATGATAGCCATAGTGGCCACAAAGCAGTCCTTTAGTCCAGTAGTTCTCAACCTTTTTGAGTCTCGACCCCCAATTTAATATGCATGTTGTCCGCGACCCCCGCTCACTGAACACAATCTCACACGCACAGTTCAGATCACCCAAAAAAGACACAAAATGACCAGAAAAGACACAAAATGACCAAAAAAAGACACAAAATGACAAAAAAAGACAAGAAGGAAAAAAATGACCAAAAAAAGACACGAATTAACCACAAAATTATCAAAAAAAGACACAAAATGACTAAAAAAGACACAAAATGATCAAAAAAAGACACAAAATGACCAAATAACACACAAAATGACCAAAAAAAAGACACAGAGTGACCAAAAAGACTAAAACACATGAATACATGTGGAGACAGAGCTGACTTCCAAAATGATTTGGCGACCCCCAAAAATCATCTCCCAACCCCAAGGTTGAGAATAGCTGCTTAAGTCCCTGTGTTAGCTTCTTCGGCTGCTTAGCTCCTGAAAGAACACGACAGTAGACAAAAACAGTGGTAAATAATATTTACATTGATAGAAAGCCGAATGAAAAGTAACCCTACATGTCATCTCCAGAGCCTACCAAATTTGCATTATTAAGATTCAAAATTCAGATGTCATTATCCAGATCACATCTTCAGATGTTGCTTTGTTCCCTACTTACGTTACTAAGCTTGTGTGCACTGCCCAGCAGAGATAAATTATCTGTAAGAAACATGAGACTTAATTATTTAATTACCATAGCCACAAGAAACAGCATTAATCTCAGATAAGATATTCAGGGTATTAAATATTGCTCTAATGCATAAAGCAGCAATATGTAAGAGAGCCGTTAGGGAAGGTCATGTCATACATCATGTCACCTCCCACTAACAATAATTACAGCACCTAAAGGAATTTCACAGTAGGCTATTTGACTATGTTTAACTGATTTTTTTAGAGATTGTAGAGATCGCTATTTAATACTTGAAATGGAACCGATTATTTTCTCATCAGTGTTGCAAGCTCACTGCCTAATACAAGCTATAGGCCTATGCATGCCATTAGTATGCATTTCCTTTTTCCTCATCTAAGCAGTGCTGGCTCTGGGTGGTAGGCCACGGACACAGCGCCATGGACAAATCAGCAGCCAGGCTGCTGGGCACAGAGAGCGGGCGCCTTTATTGATATGCTAATGCTGTCGTTCATTAGCTGTCTTTAATTAGAGAGTGTGCTGCTGGCTAACTGCAGCCACCAACACCAGACCACTTATCAACAGAGAGAGAGAGAGAGAGAGAGAGAGAGAGAGAACATATATGTTGATGAAAAGCCAAGGTGGAGGGCAAGGATTTTCAGGGAAAGTGGAATATTTGAAAATTGGACAGAATGAAAAGGGAGTAGGAACAAAAGTGAATCATTACGCGAGGGAATGACAGGGTTAAGACTACAATACAATTCTCCCTCATTCAGTAAATACTTTAAACCAAATCACATCCTTGGCACAGTGTGGTCTGTTGCAGAGCAACTTTATTATTTTGTATATTATCCAGACCCAGTGATATTTGATTTCAGACACCAGTGGCTCTGGACCACATGCAATCAAAACATTGATGAGCCACTGGGAGCCACACTCTCCAACATGATTTGTGTTCTTTACTGATTTATGACCTTTCCTTGGACTCTTATGGGTTATTGACTGCTTGTCTCGCCTTATCAAGCAATGTTTGTAAAAGCGAAAAAGTGCAAAGAAACTGTCAAAATGTGCCAGGTGCTACAAACATGAGGACTGAAAGCTGACATATTGATTTGTAAGTTTGTACATTTGCCCTCAGTTTGACCCCAAGCTGACAGATGCTGGTGTGTAAAATCTGGACCCGTTCCAGTTCTGTACATTAGTGAATTGACACAAAATTCGACATGACTCCATGAATGTTGGGTGCTGCAATAACTGTAATGGATTTTAGTTGTAGCCACCCAAACTTTGACCTCTCGGGCTTCACTCCTACAACAGATTCTCACAGAGTAAAAGCAAACCTCTTGTGATGTCATGATTCAAACTCATTTTTCAAGGGTTTTGTGGTGGTTTTTGGCATAGTTGGAATAGTCCTGAGCAAGGTTATCATAGTTTACAAAAACTAACGAAATAACGAAAACTAGAATTGATAACACATTTTCGTAAACTGAAATAAAAATAAAAATGAGAGTTTTTAAAAAATGATAACTAACTGAAACTGTATTTTGTGGTTACAAAACTAACTGAAACTAACTAAAATTATAGTGAAAATGTCCTTAGTTTTAGTCTTTGTCAACTTTTTTCATACGTAAACCTTTTTGGTTGATATGAAATAAATGTAATCTATTTGGTTTTATGACTTAATAAACTTATTGGGGCTGAGATGGATCAGACAAAGGAAATAAAGGCAACATTTATTGTGACCTTATTGAATCTGGCACCCAACAAATACCCCATTACAAAAAAACTAAAACTAACACTAAAACTAATAAAAACTAAACTAAAACTAAGCATTTTCCAAAAAATAAAACTAATCAAAACTAGCAAACTCACTCTAAAAACTAATTAAAACTAACTGAATTTGAAAACAAAAATTGACAACGAAATTAAAACTAAAACTAATGAAAAATTAAAAACTATTATAACCTTGATCCTGAGGGGGCCCTTGGGGACCCCCACTGAACCCTCCTCTGTGTTGTAAGAAGGCTACCCATTTACAGACCTCCACCAAGGCCATACCCTTCTACACCTGTCCTGTAGTATTTCAGTATTCCTGCTGACAGACAGACAAACAAACCGACAAACTAACCAACCTCAATCAGAATCTTCTTGGTGGAGGTTGCCAGTACTCCAGTGAGTGTTGGAATACCATGCCCAGGTTTGCTGCAAATTAATAAATAGTAATTTGATTAAACATAAATGTACCCAGGTTTGGCTACAAACATTATCCACCACACTAATGCTGTGATATTAATGTTATTATTGGAGTGTGTACACTACTGGTCAAAAGTTTTAGAACACACCAACTTTTCCAGAATTTAATTGAAAATGATGCAGTTTAATGTCTCAGTGTACTCTGAAATTAATGCACATTTGCAACATTTAAAATTCTTTATTGAGCATGATAGTGTTTTGAAAGTAAAAAAAAAGATTCAAAATCACATTTTATGTTGGACTAAAGGACTAAAAAAAGACACAAAATGACTAAAAAAAGACACAAAAAGACACAAAATGACTAAAAAAAGACACAAAATGACTTACAAAGACATGAAAAGAATTCAAAAATGGACAAACTAGCCCAAGACTCCATAGAGTTAAGTTGTTAATCCACTTCTTGTTCCCTGAAAAAGGCCTACTTGTATAATTCTGAAATGTACATTATTTTTCAGTTTTGGTTAAGCTTACCTTTTTTTATTTACCTCTGGCAGTTCACCACTTACCTTTGTACCCTTTCAAGCTGTTCATTTGACTTGAACTGCTTGAATTTCAATAAAAAACTGGAAAAATTGGGGTGTTCTAAAACTTTTGACCAGTAGTGTATGTCAGCATGATAAACCGGCGACAAGGGGTCAAAAAATAATCTTTCACCTGAAGGAATCCCTGATGGGTATGCCTGGTTTTGTTTTGATACAAGAACAGCTGTCATGCTTGTTGAGGTTCTTCCCACAAATCTTTACTCTTTATATCCTAGCTGTAGCACATAAAGTATAAAACATAGCATAGAAATACTCAGTGAGTTAGAACAAGGGGTCGTGACCAACTGGATGAAGGCTTCTTCTTTATTCATTTTTCAGGGACTTCGTAATAATTATGTAATACTGGTTTCTGAAATTAATCTTCTATTGTTAATGCCCATTATCAACCACTCTAAACTTGTACATTCTGGATTTAAGTCCTGAAATATGCACCAAGTTTGACTGTGGAGACACAAAGACCCCATTTCCACCTGCTATTTGCATACAATGTGTGTCTCGGTATCCTATCTGAATAAGAAAAATGCATGTATTAAGATGTAAAGGCATGCACAGTACATTGCTAATCAGATCTCAGCCAGTGCAACCTACACAGTGTGACCACCTATACTTTAAACCTCAGATGTAAATTTACAGCGAAATCTGAACAGTATCCTACTGTATTGATGTCATGCAGTGTCATACTGCGCAGGTCAATATAATCTGCGATAAACAAATGTGATTACAGCACTAATGCCATTATTTACAGGAATTTACTGTAAATGTACACTCAAAAGTTTTACAGTGTACTGTAAATATTCTAACTTTACTGACAAGCTGAAGAGTATTGTGTTGAAAATTTACATGAATACAGTAATATACACTACCGGTCAAAAGTTTTAGAACACCCCAATTTTTCCAGTTTTTTATTGAAGTTCAAGCAGTTCACGTCAAATGAACAGCTTGAAAGAGTACGAAGGTAAGTGGTGAACTGCCAGAGGAAAATAAAAAAAGGTAAGGTTAACCAAAACTGGAAAATAATGTACATTTCAGAATTATACAAGAAGGCCTTTTTCAGGGAACAAGAAATGGGTTAACAACTTAACTCTATGGAGTCTTGTCCATTTTTGAATTCTTTTCATGTCTTTGTAAGTAATTTTGTGTCTTTTTTTTGGTCATTTTGTGTCTTTTTTTAGTAATTTTGTGTCTTTTGGTGTCTTTTTTGTCATTTTGTGTCTTTTTTTGGTCATTTTGTGTCTTTTTTAGTCCTTTAGTCCAACATAAAATGTGATTTGGAATCTTTTTTTTTACTTTCAAAACACTATCATGCTCAATAAAGAATTTTAAATGTTGCAAATGTGCATTAATTTCAGAGTAGACTGAGACATTAAACTGCATCATTTTCAATTAAATTCTGGAAAAGTTGGTGTGTTCTAAAACTTTTGACCAGTAGTGTATTTCACATTTATTCCCATTGAAATCTGGCCCGTAGTGCTTTTTCTCACTTCTTTGCATTTTGCTGGACATGATTCGATTACTGTCGGACTCAAGTGAGAGTTGTAGCACATAAAGTATAAAACATAGCACAGAACTACTCAGTGAGTTAGAACAAGGGGTCGTGACCGACTGTGTGACGACTTGGGAATGAGAATGTTGTACAGGTTTCCCCTCAACCCGTGTCTTACCCTCTCATTGGTTTTAGCTCCCCAACAGACTCCCATGTCCAGATATTTAGCCTGCTAGATATCTATATCGAGATGTCAGTGGCTTAGAACTGACCTGCTAACACAAAATGCTTAAAAAGGCTACGTCTTGTTCTCAAGATAAAGAGTCACTATCGGCACTAACTTCAGTGACTGTGACAGTTTCACAATAAAAGCCAGCCAGTGTTCTGCCAGTTGGCTGCTTTTATGTGGACGAGCAAATGTAGGAGATGTTTAGTTTGCATTTAAACAGCTCTGATACAGCTGTAGGAGAGTGAACAGTAAACATGAAGGCTGTTAATGAGATAAAATTCCAAACAGTAACGCTGAATTACATGCTTCATCGTTTCCTGTGAATACCTCATGCATGTGATGGAAATTTAAATCCTGTGGGAAAACTCCCAGCCTGTGAGCCAGATGAATCTGCAAGCTACACTGTGATTATTCTCTTTTTTTATGTCTCTAACAGAATATTTCTTTTGTTGTGTCTGGGCTGAAAGTTGTGCACTCTACAGCGTCTGGACCCTAAACGGCACAAACCTCCAAAACATCTCGACACACTTCAAACGGAAACAATCTGTCCTGCGGTGTCCTGTGGCCAGTTGGAAGAGACGGTGAAGAGAGCCAGTGAGCCAGTAGCTGCGTTTCCATTAAAGTTTAATTGAATTTTGATGCAAAATATGAAATGTCACATTAAAGAAAATGTGAATTAGGGACGTTTCCATCAACTGGTTTGATGGCAGTGTAATGTATTGCCTTAGGGCGCTTTCACACCTATCTCGTTTGGTCTGGACTTTTCAGTTTGATCCGAACCTAAATTCCAGGTGTAAAAGGTGCCGCGGACCACGGTCCACACCAAAGGACCAGAGTTTGGTCCGACCAAAAGAGCTGGTCTCGGTCCAGACCAAACGAACCAAGGTCCGAACCTTTTGCAGTGTGAAAACAACTTTTTTTTATAGTTCGGACCTTCGTATCAATGACAGGAAGTTTTTTGCCATAACTGGCAGGATTGCGAGCCGTTTTCTCCTCCTCTCCTGTCGACGGCAAAACAGTTTTGGCATGATGAGGAGGCTCATCTTGCGAATACCAAGCACTCTCACGTATAGCTTATTAAGCTGGTGCTGCTGGTAGCAAAAGACCAGCAAAAGTATTTGTTGCGGCGATCTGCCTGGAGGTGCAGCTGCGTGTGTGTGACAGCGGCCGTGCAGCCGCATGCGTGCGACGGCGTGTGCGTTGCTCCGCGGCGCCTCATCAGGTGAGCACAATCACTAATCAGCGGCAAGGTAACACAAGACCAAGGACAAACATTTAGTTGTGTGCACAACGGAGCTGAGGACAGCAGCAGAAACCTTCACTGCCACAAGACTGAAATAACGCATGGGAAAAGGACTCAAACGGAGTAAAAGGTGTCTCGCTGGATTCATTTAGTGTAAACACGTTCAGGAAGTAACACTGAGGTCAGATGACGGTCGGCCTAACAACGCAGCGTAACCAAAACAAAATGAGCCGCAGAAGTCCACAGGGAGATGACGTGTCCAGTAGAATTGTCTTGTAAAGTTTGTTATTCCTTTTGCAGTGTGAAACCAAAACCAACAGGACCAAATGTAGACAATGGAACAGAACACGGACCTTGGTTCGGACTTTCAGGTGTGAAAACACCCTGAGTTCATCTGCTATACTAGAAGAAGAAGAGATTGAACAAGAGAGAAAAAAAAATATTTAAAAAAATTAGGTTGCTAATTGGACAACTTTGGCCATACATTTAGATTCAGTTGGGCAACTTATAATTGTTCTTTAATGTAAGCTTGTTTTGACTGGCAGAGCGGAAACAGCTGATCAGTCACATGAGTTAAATGCTACGTCAGAACTGAATCGCAAAAAGCGTTTCCATCTCCCATTTAGCACGTTAACTATTTTTCAAAAAATACAAAAAACACCTCAAGCAAGCATAAAAACTTTTATGCACATTTTCCAAGGTTTTTTTTTTTTTTTTTCAAATTTTGTGTTTCCATCAAGCTTTTCTCAAGTGAATCTTCAAAATGCATGGCTGCTGATGGAATTTCTGCTAACAAAGTGAAATGAATCGACGCGTTGAAAGCGTTGATTGCATCTGCTTTCCACACACACACACACACACACACACACACACACACACACAATTGGAAAACTATTAATGTAATTGAAGACACCAGCTAATTCAAGAATTTAGGGTTGTTAACGACACCTGGTTTAGCCCACTCAGACTGTGAATTATGTAGCATAAACTACATAAAGAAGCACGACTGTGACATTAGCAAGTTTGGAGGAGGAAATCTGATTATAGTATAAGTGTTAAAGTCAAACATCATCTTTCTGTCTTAGCAACAATCTTTTTTTCAAACCATGAGCAGAACATTATTTGTCAAGTAATATTTGGCAAACAGTTTGGCTTATCATCATCATTCACACTGCAAAAAAGCCAACTTGTATTTTTTGGCCTAAAACAGTGATTTAAGTTGGTAAAACTTGGAAATATAAATTATTGACATTTAGGGCAATAATGTAAGTTAGCACAAGCCAGTTGTCTGCTCAAAAACAAGTTGGTGAGTTGTTGTTACTTATATCTTTAAGTTGGGGTTCACAACAAGGGACAATAGTTCTGCTAACTCTTATATTTTTGTTGTGAAATGCGGGAAAGCGGTGAAATTTGGTCATTAGCGAAAGCTAGCGGCTAACTGAGGCTAGCGGCTAACTGATGCTAGCGGCTAACTGATGCTAGCGGCTAACTGATGCTAGCGGCGCTGCAGGAAATGACTCAGTAAAGTATGAAATATAAAAACGTAAGGTTAATATTTTTGACATGGTCCGAACTAAGTTAATTGATCAAAACAATTACATGGGAAAGAAAAAAAAGAAGTTATCTGTAGGAGAAAACAAAAACAAAGATGAAGAGATACAAAAATAAACCATACACTGCAAAAAAAGAAAAGTTGAGTGAACTCAAAATTTCAAGGCAACAAACTTCGATAAAATTTTAAGTTGCACAATTAAACTGAATATTTTAAGTTTTGTTTTTGAGTTTGCTCAACTCTGAATTCAGATTTTTGTCAACTCAACTGTAAGTTGTACTAACTTATAATTTTACATTGTAATAACTTTTAATCCTTACTTCTGCTAACTTCTGCAATGTGCTGAATTGACACGATTCTAACGCCGCTATGAAATGTCAGCTAATGTTGCGAACACAATTTTGAGTTAGCATTGATACGCTAATGGCTACTCTTGTAGCTGTAACAAGCAGCGCCGCTAGCATCAGTTAGCCGCTAGTATCAGTTAGCCGCTAGCATCAGTTAGCCACTAGCTTTCGCTAATGACCAAATTTCACCGTTTTCCCGCATTTCACAACAAAGAAATAAGAGTTAGCAGAACTATTGTCCCTTGTTGTGAACCCCAACTTAAAGATATAAGTAACAACAACTCACAAACTTGTTTTTGAGCAGACAACTGGCTTCCTTTGTTGTGCTAACTTACATTATTGCCCTAAATGTCAATAATTTATATTTCCAAGTTTTACCAAATTAAATCACTGTTTTAGGCCAAAAAATACAAGTTGGCTTTTTTGCAGTGTAGTTTCCCTTTAAGCTTAAAGTAGAAGGACGTTACTCTTACATACTCTGACATAGTGCTGGTGAGGCTGATGAAAGTCTCACAAACTGACCCTGAGATGTCCTCGCAAGGCCACATTACACTGGACCCAAGGGAATGATTCGTCCTCGTGTCAGCGAGCACTAGACAGTTTATATTCTATAATTTATGCATGTGTGTGTTTGTTGTCATCACTCAGATGTACTTTTCACTGACGTACTTTCTTGTTGGGTTGTTTTTTGTTTTGTCATTCACTCTGTTGTGGACATGCTGTGAGAGCATACAGCACGTCATTCACCCAGACAGCTTTTCCTCCATCAAACCACTCTTCTTTCTTCCTCCTCTCCCGTCCCCACTCCTCCTCCAGGCCACTCGGTATGCAGACGAGACGCTCCTGATGGTTTTTTGCTGTGAGCTGAGGTATTCTATGATTTTCTGATTTGGCTTTCAGCAGCTTCAGACGAAGGAGCCGCCATTCTCCCTGAAGCCTGACAGCCATGTTAGGATATGATGAGAGCCACAAAATGCAGAGAAGACAGACATTTTTCTGTCATCCTCACAGACACCAACATTCCAGACATCCTTTTCATCTCCTGCAACCTTGCTTTGTTATTCTCTCCACTGATTCTTCCCTTTCTTTTCCTCCCAGGCACTCCCTCCATTTTCAATAATATATACATTTAAACATGAGATCTGCCTGATTCATTGTGAGGTCTCGCAGTAGGCCACATATCAGTGTGATAATCAAAACATGTCACTCTGTGGCCTTGTTGCTCAGTTATTAGAATTCCATTCGTTCACAAGCAAAACTACCACTTTTTTCGCCATCAATTTTCTTCTGCCTCATTTTCTTCGTCTCTTATCAATTTTCTTTATTAAATGTTTTGTGATTGGATGTTATAAGCAGTTGGTGTCTCTAGTGTTTAACAGTTGGTTCACATCAGGGTCTTACAGTAAAAATAAAGCAGAGGTAAGATTGTTCTTCTTCTAATTGCCAGAAATATCCACATATAGATGTCCAGCAAAGTTTTCAACATGCTTTCCACACCAAGCAGAAGACAGAGTAGAGTTTGTGTTGTTTATTCTGTTTGAAATGTTGTTTGTGGCAAGTTGTTTTCAACAATCCAGTCTGATAATATTAGCGATGATGATCCAAACATATGTACAGGTGTTACGTGCCAGAGGACTGTTTGTGTGTGTTTCTGCCTCTCCTCCTTTCTGTGTCCTTCCCAGGTGCTAACTAGCTGATTGGATCCACCTGGAAAGCTGATTTCCACCTGTGGAGATGGCCAATCAGAGGTGGTGTGTTCAGGCTGAAATAGGACCGTTCTGAGGATCACCGGAGGCCATCTTGTTTTTGTTGTGTCTCTGTCTGCGAGACTGGTTTTTGTGTGTTCTGACATTTAAATTCGACTTGTTAGTGCCGTTTGTTGTGGTGAGGTTGGGACTAGGTAAGTTGGGGGTACCCTGTACATTTTGCATCAAGTAGGTTATTTTCTGTTACTCCATTAGTTTATTGGTTGTGCCACCCATGTATTGTTTTGAAAAGCCTTTTTTGTAGAGAAGTTAGTTCGGCCTTTTGTTTGTTTGTTTTACTTCACAGCTAGTTTAGATCGGCCTTCTTTTGTTATATTTGTTTCAACTTTCTTTTGGCACAATCCCTTGTCCCATCCTCCCTCACCTTAGTGCGTCTTTCTTTTGTTGTTCATAAAATAAATCATCATTGTTCACATCACTTTTGATTTTGTTTAATTTTCTGATTGTTGTGTTATTGTGTGCTGGCTGGGTTTAGTCAGTGGACGTAACAGCATGTAACAAAACAACTTGAACAAAAGAAGCAGTTGAAAACACACGTGACCTTGGCAGAGTGTAAAATCTGTGCAGAGTCTAGATAACTTTCATTACAGCTCAAAACAATGATTATATCAGCCACCATATCAGTTATCGATTCATTTTCACCCTCTGAATTCAGTATTGGCATCCGTCTCAAAAATCCAATATCAGTCAGGCACTGGAAAAGTCTATTTCTCACCAAACCATGCATGAACCAAAATATACGGGCTCAGCTATCACTTTTTAATACGGATATAAATGGATCCTACTGATATATTTACTGACATGGACAAAAATAAAGGACGGAAGGAATGAAATCATGAAAGCAAGAGGAAGAAAGGACGAGAAATAAGGAAGAAAAAAATTAAAAAGACATGCCAGCAAGAAAAAACACAAAAGAGAAAGAAATGCAAGAAAGCAAGAAAGACAAAAGACAAAAAAAAGGAAAGAAAGCAGCTCAGAGACAGTGCCAAGATGGTATTGGATAAAGAGAAGCAATCCATAAAAAATGTATGATCGTTTCCAGAAGCCTAGATCTATCAGATTACACAATTGATAATATATGCAGCTGGATGATCTCACAGTCTCATATAAAGAGAATAAGAGGGTCTTCCAATATCAAATCACCAAGGGAACCCAACCACAAGTAGGATATAAGCAATGAACACTCCAAGTGAAATAATACCAATAACTGGTGTTTAATGGGTAAAGATTATGGACTGGTAAGATCATTTCACCATTATTTGCTTGAGCAGTCAGACACATTCTTCTCCATCGGTTTATCTCTCTAACTTCTTCTGTGAGACTGTGCTGAATGG
This sequence comes from Centropristis striata, assembly GCF_030273125.1. Lineage (NCBI taxonomy): Eukaryota > Metazoa > Chordata > Actinopteri > Perciformes > Serranidae > Centropristis > Centropristis striata. The sequence goes on along the minus strand of NC_081518.1, from coordinate 42,199,076 downwards.
ATAAACTTGAACTTACAGTGACACATTTGTTGCTGGGTGTGACAGAATTTGGATGCTGTCCGCTTTCTGCATCTCGTCCATCAAATCACCCATTGTATTGACTTGTTTATGTTCTGAAAAACAGCTGGAACAGATGTTTACTGATAAACAGACCGTCCCTATGATTTACAATAAAAGATGACGGTTGGTGTGCTGCCTGTAAATATGATCTGTATTTAACCGTTTATTGATCTAAACAAATACAAGAAAGAAAGAAAGAAAGAAAGAGGGAGGGAGAGAGAAAGAAAGAAGAGGAGGAGGAGGAGGAGGGAGGGAGGGAGGGAGGGAGGGAGGGAGGGAGGAAGGAAGGAAGGAAGGAAGGAAGGAAGGAAGGAAGGAAGGAAGGAAGGAAGGAAGGAAGGAAGGAAGGAAGGAAGGAAGGAAGGAAGGAAGGAAGGAAGGAAGGAAGGAAGGAAGGAAGGAAGGAAGGAAGGAAAGAAAGAAAGAAAGAAAGAAAGAAAGAAAGAAAGAAAGAAAGAAAGAAAGAAAGAAAGAAAGAAAGAAAGAAGAGGAGGAGGAGGAGGAGGAGGAGGAGGGGAGGGAGGGAGGGAGGGAGGAAGGAAGGAAGGAAGGAAGGAAGGAGATAAAGAAAGAAAGAAAGAAAGAAAGAAAGAAAGAAAGAAGAGGAGGAGGAGGAGGAGGAGGGGAGGGAGGGAGGAAGGAAGGAAGGAAGGAAGAGGAGGAGGAAGGGAGGGAGGGAGGGAGGGAGGGAGGGAGGAAGGAAGGAAGAGGAGGAGGAGGGGAGGGAGGGAGAGAGAGAGAGAAAGAGAAAGAAAGAAAGAAAGAAAGAAAGAAAGAAGAAAGAAAGAAAGAAAGAAAGAAAGAAAGAAAGAAAGAAAGAAAGAAAGAAAGAAAGAAAGAAAGAAAGAAAGAAAGAAAGAAAGAAAGAAAGAAAGAAAGAAAGAAAGAAAGAAAGAAAGAAAGAAGAGGAGGAGGAGAAGGAGGAGGAAGGAGAGAGCGAGAGAGAGAGAGAGAGAGAGAAAGAAAGAAAGAAAGAAAGAAAGAGGACTCAGAGAGTAAAATGTTTAATTTAAGACCTGTAAGGAGAAACATGAAGGTGCCAGTGGCTAATGTTCAGGCTGGACTGGTTAAGATGGAGCTACTGTACTGTGTGTGTGTGTGTGGGTGGTGATATGGCTGAAAGGTGCTGAAAACCTGTTAGACCAAACTCTGCCGGGCCAAAACACATCGAATCAAGTTCACCATTGTGCCAACACCGTCTCCAGCTCGGCCTCAGCCAGCAGCAGCAGCAGTAACATCACTGAGCCTTTTTATAATGTGGATCTACTGTTCACCACCAAATGTTGTTCATCAGTTAATGCTGTTAAAGCCCCTATGCATATATACTCCATACATTCACACATATTTATCACTTACCTTTACAGAAAGAAACAAGATCCGTCAATCCGTTTTTCAACATCCACCCATCATGACACATATCAGCGTTAGTCAAAAACAGCTTTTCACAGGTTTCACTTCTCACAGCGCTAAAAAATATATACATGTATGGTTCGCAGTTGTGAAAAAGGCTGCAGTTTCGGTGAATTTAGTCTACAAAACCACTGACTAGGTTTAGGGCAAAAAACTTCCTGGTAGGGCGTTATAAAAGACAGTTTAAACAGGAATTAAATGTACGTAAATGCCAGAAGTGACGTAGTTAGGAAGGTTTTGTGAGCCACTTAAGTTATATTAAAAAAGAAGTTATGCAAAAACACATGATTCACAAACCATGAGGAAGTTACGGAACCCAGGAGAACCCTGTTCAAGTAGTAAGAGAGTAATACTGCACACCACAGAGAGAGACAGAGACAGAAAATACATTTACCACAGTTTCAGAGTTTAAAGAGAAACAACAGCTTCTGTGTTCGCAGTTCAGTAACAGTGACTATTTACAACATATACACCAGGTACCAACGATTAGTCAGTCCGGTTTGCAGCGTGAGTTGCCACGATCAGCAACTAGGGCTGGGGCGACCCATTAATTCCCATAAATCTTCATAGTTCCCATGGAAAGTTTCCTATTTGGAATATTTCCAAAATTCCCCAGCTTTCAAGTTTCATGAAATTTACCAGAAATGTTCCACCTCTCTGCAACCATACTCAGATTAACCCATTGAGGCCTAAAACACCTGTAAAACCTCTGGGTGATTTTAAAATAACCCCCTAAAACCTGAAGTTTTTCTGGAAATTCAACAGAAGTGTCAACACTTCTACTAAATAATAGATTTTTCAGCCTCTGTAGCAGATAGAAATGAAATTCAAAAAGTATTTGAGAGCTTATACAAATACTACAAAATGACGTATCAGCTTTCCAGGCTTCAGTGGGTTAAAACACAAGTGAGTCTTACTTCCTTTCTCTGGTCAGGTCATTACTCCATGACACCTTTACACAGCAAATATTTGTTTGCTGCTATATTTACAGTCTGAATGCCCTTTAATGTTAGACTGTGGCACAGCAGTAGGTAAAATGCTTCTGCTCAACAGCCTGGAAAGAGGTGCTACTTTAAGAATTGTAAAAATCAAACGTGTGGCTAATGATGTGATATGTGATGTGATGCAGTAGAATCGGGCATTTTTGCCCATGGACACAGGACACTTTATCTCAGTGCATTAAATTATACAACAGATGCTACTTTGTTCACCAGGACAAAGGGCTTTGGAGTATAAAGTCAAATATGACAGTAATCATGTTAAATAGTGTCACCATGTCTGCAGGCTCCACATGTTGCATGTACATTTTAAAAGGCAGAAACCTCGGTAGCATTATTCATGAGTTGTTTTCTCCAGTTTCACCCTCCTGTCGCTGTGTGTTGTGTCAGACAAAAGGACGCCTTTAAACCATCTTTGATCTTCAAAGAGACTAAATGGACACCACGCACACCTACTGCACTGTATTTACCATCTCTACAACAATGAGGTGCATGAGAAAGAGGCAGCAGCTTATTTACAATCTACACATATTTCACACACTGTGCCCTTCAAAGTGCAAAATCAAAACACAAGGAAAGGATCTCACTAGCTAAATGCAGAACACATAGACCAAATTATGAATAAACACATTTTTAAGAAAACGTAGCAGTAAATTCATCGGTAACACTTTACAATAACCATCTAAGTAATGTTTATAGATGGTTTATTAACCAATTATTAACCATTTACAAAGTGCTATACATGTTTAATCTTTAGATGTTTTCAACCAATTTCTTAAAGGTATATGAATCACTTCAAAATCATTAACATAGTTAATATGGTGTTAAAAATGTTAAAATGAGTAACTAAAACTATTAATAAACGATGAATTATAATTTAATTGTTTGTTAATGGTAAAGTAACTATAAACTTATATTTAAATACCATCTATTTGTCATTTATAAATGATTTAGTTAGTTAAACATTAATAAATTATCTATTTACCATTTTAAATGGCCTATATACGGTTTATAAATGAGGATTAAACATTAATAAACCTGTTTACCATTTATAAATGATGGTTATTGTTAAGTGTTACCAATTCATCTTTTAATCTCGATTTAAAAGTGTTAAAACTGTCACAGATTGTCAGATGAGTTAGTTGCAACCCTGTGTGACTAAACACTCATTCACTATGTTTTATCTTTAAAGTAACAAGCCAGTCTCTGATGACCGAGGCAGTTCACATTGTAAAAGCAACTATAAGATGTATTTTCGCCCTAAACCAGCGGATAAACGAGCAGCACTATTTTCACAGCAATTCAGTGACACACTGAAAGCACGACTGGAGGGTTGTGTTCAGCTTTCACAAGCTGTAGCTGTCTAACAAGCTTTTTTTATAGAAGAACTGAGGAGTAGAAAATGAAACTTTCAGAGATAAAAGCTTGAATATGTTTTTCAAAGACTTATTTAGACAGTAATTGTTAGTCTTACCATCTATTAGCTCTCTGTGTGATGTTTGCCTTTGCGCTCCTACACTGTAGTTAGTGCTATGGATTAATTTACAGCAATATGAGGACACTGTTGAAGAAGAAAGCAGGCAAAGTCAACTCTTATGCTGCGTTCACACTATTAGTGACAAAGCAACCCGGCTACAAGCCATTTTTAAAGGAAGACAGTTTCAGACTTTTTCAGTGCAGGAATGATGCGTCAATGTATAATATATATATATACATATATATATATATATATATATATAATTTTTTTTTATTTTTTTTTTTATTGTTGCACTTAAAAAAAAATTCATTCAATCGTTAGGAAATAACAGTACACAAAACAGTAAAAGAAAATGCAGGAAAGATCAAAAAGCCCAAAGGGCTTATACGCGACCCTCCCTCTTAAACCTATAAGTAACTATACTTTACTTAAATTACATAGCTAGATGAAAATAAAAAGATACAAACAAACTTTAAACAAAACAAATACAAAGGTGAAGAACATCTATAGGGATTTTTTGAGCTTGGTCTTAAAAGTATTTAAAGAGGAACATGATTCTGTTAGATGTTTTATGTCATTCTACTGAACCTTGATAAACAAATGAGAATTTGGCAACAGAGGTCCTACAGAAAGGAATATGTAAATCATTCTTTCTCCTTGTAAGATGTGCATGATAATGAGAATTAAACTCAAAGTAACTATGAAAAAAGTTAGGTAAAGATGCAGGAAGGCAAATTACTTTATACATAAGAACCCCTGTTTGATACCTCATAAATTGTAAGTAATTGCAATTGTTTAAATAATGGTTTAGTTAGGGCTAAATAAGAAGAGTTAGTGGCAATTCTTACAAAGGATTTCTGAAATCTATGAATTGCCTGTAAATAAGAATGGTAAGTGCTCGCCCAAATTATATTACAGTAAGATATGTAAGGATAAATTAAACTGTAATACAATGTTAGAAGTGTATATAGCAACAGCGACCATGGGTTAAGGATTACAACACACACTTTCCTCACACCATGTCTGTAATAACTGGTGGAGAAGGAGCTACAATCCAGCTCAAACACTATACACCCCCCACTACAGGAGCCCTCAGGAAACCATTTTTATTACAGCAGGATTTAGGTGTCAAAAGACATATTAAAACACAAGGACCAATCACTACAGCAGCAGCCGGTAAACCGAAAAATATAATAAAACAAAAGTCAATATCTGGTGGATTTGGTCTATTTTCCCCCCTGATAACATGATATTATCTGCCACATAACCCCAAGCACGCTTATGCAAATTTTTCACTGAATTGTACCCTTCAGCCAGCTTTTGCTCCCAGGTACTTTTTTTATTTTTTATTTCATTTTCCACTGCACATACAGTAGCACCCATTTGGTGAAGGCAGAATTCTCAGGTGATCTCCCAACAACATCTCCAACCTATAAACGACAGAATAGATCGTCTGTCAATACCACCCACAACGGGAAAGCATTTCGTGACACAGATCGGTGCGGAGTATTCTGAAAATAGCGCACACGTCATTATGCATACACATACATTTCGGGTTGTGAAAAAAAAAAGAAAAAAGGCTGCAGTTTAATTGAATTTAGGCTACTAAACCACTGAGGTTTAGAGTAAAAGAGTTCCTGGAAAGGTGTTATAAAAGACAGAAAATAAATGTACGTAAATGCCAGAAGTGAAGTAGTTATGAGGACGACTTGACTACAGAAAGTGCCAAGTTTCGTAAAAACGTGATGCACAAAATTGTTTATTTTTCTTTTGACATTGAACACAAACGGGGTCTGTTCCGTTCTTTATACTCACCGTCATTCATAATTACTACAGTCGATAGAGGGCGGGGGAGGACAGTCTCAAAAGTAAATGTGGGGCGTTTTTTTTCTGCTTGTAATTTTGAGGGGGGAGACCAGTCTGGATCTCCGAAGAAGAAGAAGAAGAAGAAGAAGAAGAAGAACACAACATACTTTATTAATCTCCAAGGGGAAATGCTTTTCTTTCTTTCTTTTTTATCCTGTTTGCAGTGTTCACACCGGCAGGAAATGCACATGAACCGGACGTGGGGGGTCAGGGCCTTTTGCCCTGCTGCCCCCTCTGGACCTCTCTCCCCCCAACACATCACACATTCTGCCTCAGTCCCCTTTTTCAAAGTTGATCTCAAATCCTCACCTATTTAAATCTGCTTCTAATCTGTGATCAATTAGTTTCTGTTCTACTTTCTCGTTGTTATTGTTGTTTCTTTTCACTGCATTCACTGTGCTTAGTTGTTCACAATTCTAATATATACACACATATCATTACAGAGATACTGTCCTTGGTTGTTCATTTCGATTTTGTTTACTCTGTTTTTTTGCTTCTGCTTTTATTATGTAAAGTGTTGAGTACCTTTTAAATCGTTATACGCCTTAAATGTATTTTTATTACTATTTTTTATTATGCATTTAATGGAGAAATGCTGGAGCGAGGGGGCACTGAGCAGTTGGGGGTTCATTGCCCCGACTCAAGGGCACCTTGGCAGTGCAGCGGAGGTGAACTGGCTCCACTCCAGCTACCGGTCCACACCCAGGACTCGACCTGTATGGGAACTTGAACAGACAACCCACCTGCTCCCAAGCCAAGTCCCCACAGACTGAGCTGCTGCCGCCCTCATCATAGACCGTGTGCCGTGTGAAACTGCCGTTAACTCATTTTTAACTTGACAAGAATGTACTGTTTTCTCCTGCTGGATCAAAAAAACTAACACCTGCAGTAGGGATGGGCGTTTGGAAGAAACCTGCAAACTCCAGCATCTATAATGTTAACAATCAATTTATCGATTAATTGCTATGTTTTTATACATATTCCGGTATGTATAAAAACATGCATACATGGGCAAAATAAAAACAAATAAAAAATAAAAAATATATATATATACTCTTTTCGTCCTTTCAAAATAAAAGCATCTGTTGTCAAAACAGGCCTTTTCATAGTATTATATATAAACTACGCACAAAAAGTAAGGCAATTTGTGTTTGGTAGATTATTTTGTTGTTGTAACAATGCTTTTTGGCAATAAATCTTATACCGTTGGAAAGCCTGAAGGTACCACATGTGTAAGGAACATCCATTTGTGGGATGAGCAGCAGAGCTGAGTATGTAGGTTGCACCAAAGAAAAATGTGCCAAATCTTCTCTGCCAATGCCTCGGCTACTTTGCCATTGACTCTTGTTTGGTGTTTGGTGGATTGGATGATTGAAGTTTGAAGAAACAAGACATATTGGCAATTTAACAATGCATTAATTTAAGGATCATGAGCCTCAGTAGCGTGTGGAATAACCATATACAGCCACCACAGCCTGGCACCTCCTCCTCATGCTGGTCACCAGCCTGGTCACACGCTGCTGTGGGATGGCCTCCCATTCTTCAACCAGCATTTCTGGTACGTCAGCCAACCTGGTTGTGTTGGTCACTCTGGCACCAACAGCACGCCCAGAATGTGGAGATATGGGATTGCCACTGGTTGCAGAATCTCATCTCGATATCTCTCTGCATTGAGATTGCCTCCAATGATGACGAGCCTCGTTTTTCCAGACACCGACTGTACTGACTGTACTGACTACATACTGTAGCAGGGCCCATTCTCACAGGTGCTGCCAATCAGAAACTTGATTGGCAGCACCTGGGACTACCAAAAGCTCAAAATAAGAGTCAATAGCAACAGCAAAATAATGAGAAGATTTGGCACATACTCAGCTCTGCTGCTTTTTCCACAAATGCATGTTCCTTACAAATGTGGTACCATTTAAAAGGGGAGACTTCAGGCTTTCCAACGGTCTAAGATTTATTGCCAAAAAGTATTGTTACAATAACAAAATAATCTACCCAACACAAATTCCCTTACTTTTTGTGCATAGTTTATATATAATACTATGAAAAAGCCTGTTTTGACAACAGACGCTTTTATTTTGAAAGGACGAAAAGAGTAAAAATAGTAAAAATAACTCAAATTAAGTAATACTGTGAAGATAACTTCAAGGAGTTCAATGTCTTATGTTTTAGCACGCCCCGAAGAGCCATGAGGTTAGGTTTCACAGTAATCTTGCATATTTAAGTGTGATTTGTGTTTATACAAGTTTTGGAAAAAAATAAACTTAGTAATTCATGCTTATTGCAGCTTTCAGTTTGCAGACAGTGGCTTTATCCAACGTAATTCTCTGCTCAGTGGCTTATTCACATACAGCCGCAGGACTGAACGATCGAGTACTAGTACGCAGTCATAGATAAAAATTTAAAAATACACAGATCGATTAAAAAGTTATTAACAATCATTAATTGATCATCTGCTGCCCTTCTTTTTTCAGGCACGATTGTAATCTCAACTAAGGGGACACCAAGAACAAACAGGTACTATCCAAGCACAAGTAGTGCTGTACATCATGTTCAGAATAACCATGTGTGAATGGCTTTTTATTCTGCTGTTCTTAAGTGTTTAACCGGAAGACATTGTCTGCACATTCGGCCCAGCGTAGGCACGGTATTCATGTGTGTCTCTCTACAAACAAAAGTATAGAACGTTGGAATAAAAGTGGTCTGGGATCTGAACCTTGGGGATCTGCATGTGTTTGCATATGCTTTCTGTGTGTGTTGAGCCACAACAATAGGTGAGTCTATTCAGCATGTGTCATTCAGCAGCTCGCTACTAGTGATGCTAGCACTGAGCCATTTAAAACACTTAATTAGAGTACCAACATTAGAAGGACAGAGAAGCAGTGACACACTCCTACTCACTTCTCTACCATTTCCGCTGAGCACACACACACACACACACACACACACACATACAAAAGACAGTACATCAGGCTTACAGTCTCAAGCTGCTGCGAGTTTGAATGAAGCGTGTCTCCCTCAGATTAATTGTGGCCCACTTATTTTTAATTAAAGTTTCTTTGTGTGTTTCTGTGCTGGTAACGTGGGAGTAGGTGGTAAGTAAAAGACGTCTGTCCTTGCTCTGTCAGTGTGGTTTAATCAAGACCGGCTGACGAGAAGCGCTACGGTTAACTAATCGACTGTTTACTGATTCTCTGCAGATGATGGCCTGCAGCAGAATTCTGTTTTGTTGAAAACTGGACATAAAACCCCTACAGGAATTATGGAATAAAGATTTATGACGTTATGATTAAGTGCTACTTTGTGCTCTCAAAGAGAAGTTATTGTCTTTTTTGTGTGCATTTTCAGACAGTGACAGAGAGAACGGAAGGGGGAGACAAAAGTTTTAAGTCCTCTTGTATGGATAATGTATGGACCCATCTACACTGTAAAAAATGTTTGTAGAAATCACAGGAAAACACTGTCAAATACATCAGAAATAGGACGTAAAATGAAAAATTGTATATCACCATATTAGACACTTTTAATTAAATAATAAAATAACAGGATTATTCAGTCTAAATGACAGTTTTGCTGATATTTACATTTAAATTTAGAATAGAAAATCCACTCACTGTATTTTTTACGGTGAAGTTCTGGCAACCACAGCTGCCGGTAATTTTCCGTAAATTAAACACATTCTTTTTTACAGTGTAATACGGCATTAACACTGTAACTGTTGCCTCCTTATCTGCGTGGAAATAGCCTGTAAGAAGCGTGTATCATCACTGCTCCATTTTCTATTTTGTTGAAAACTGGACAAAAAAACCCTACAGGAATTATGGAATAAAGATTTATGACGTTATGATTAAGTGCTACTTTGTGCTCTCAAAGAGAAGTTATTGTCTTTTTAGGTTCTAAGTTTTAAGTCCTCTTGTATGGATAATATATGGACCCATCTACACTGTAAAAAATGTTTGCAGAAATAACAGTAAAACACTGTCAAATACATCAGAAATAGGACGTAAAATGAAAAATTGTATATCACGTATAGTATTAGACACTTTAATTACCGTAAATCAAGGAAACTGGAAGAAACACACAGTGTTGCTGTACAAATATAAAATTTTCATGCAAAATTTATGGAGAAATGCCATGATGTGTGAATGAATGACACAATTACCCTAAAAATAACAGGATTATTCAGTCTAAATGACAGTTTTGCTGATATTTACATTTAAATTTAGAATAGAAAATCCACTCACTGTAATTTTTACGGTGAAGTTCTGGCAACCACAGCTGCCGGTAATTTTCCGTAAATTAAACACATTATTTTTTACAGTGTAATACGGCATTAACATTGTAACTGTTGCCTCCTTATCTGTGTGGAAATAGCCTGTAAGAAGCGTGTATCATCACTGCTCCATTTTCTATTTTGTTGAAAACTGGACAAAAAACCCTACAGGAATTATGGAATAAAGATTTATGACGTTATGATTAAGTGCTACTTTGTGCTCTCAAAGAGAAGTTATTGTCTTTTTTGTGTGCATTTTCAGACAGTGACAGAGAGAACGGAAGGGGGAGGCAAAAGTTTTAAGTCCTCTTGTATGGATGATGTATGGACCCATCTACACTGTAAAAAATGTTTGTAGAAACAACAGTAAAACACTGTCAGAAACATCAGAAATAGGACGTAAAATTAAAAAATTGTATATCTGTTGCTCCTGGTGTGTTGAGCGTCACATGCCACTACTCTGATTAAGGATGTCTGTTGCTATTTCAATTACAGTTTACTATTACCTGACTGATGTGCCTGTGTTTGTTTTGATTTTATTTATTTTTTGTTTTTGTTTGTTTTTGTTTTTTGTGGCTGTTCTGGTTCTGTGGGTTGTTCGGGTATGCAGCAATACTTCCATGATCACTCTTGTTTTTTGTTGTTTGTTTGTTTTTTCTATAAGAAAAAAATGACTAATTTACTCTTTGTATGTTTTAATACGGTTGTACTCATCTGCAAAACCCAATAAAAAAAGTTAAGAAAAAAAAAAAAAATTGTATATCACTGTATTAGACACTTTTAATAACCGTAAATCAAGGAAACTGGAAGAAACACACAGTGTTTCTGTACAAATATAACATTTTCCCTAAACAATTACCCTAAAAATAACAGGATTATTCAGTCTAAATGACAGTTTTGCTGATATTTACATTTAAATTTAGAATAGAAAATCCACTCACTGTATTTTTTAACGGTGAAGTTCTGGCAACCACAGCTGCCGGTAATTTTCCGTAAATTAACCCATAAGAACCCATGGTGACACCCTTGTAACAAACACTTTAAATCTTCTAGAATCTAAGAATAAACCCATTTAACACTTCTAACCCATTAATGGGGTGTCCTGTGTTGCATTTAACTTGTTCTGACCATATTTCCTGTCACAATTTTGATATATGTTATGGAGATGCAAACAAAAAGGCAAATGGTTATTTATGTTTTTATTATTATTAATTTGTTACTTAAAACTCAAAACTGAAAAATAATTTGTTGTTAAACAGCATTATTAATGTCACAATTTTGATATATGTTGTGGAGATGCAAATAAAAAGTCAAATTTATGTTTCTGTAAGCAGAAAATGTGTCTAGTTTATTTATTTTAAAATAAGAAATATTATGAACACAAATACCATAAACGCCCAATGTAACATATATATGTCACATCACAGATCTTTGACATTTAGGGGTAGTATTTTTTTTTAAAACATCATAAATGTGTTCTATGTGGTCCACTTGGTCTGTGGTATATCCCCCATAATGTTCCTTTGTCCCATTAAAGCCAAGTGTATCATATTAGATACAGTAATTTTTTGAGACCTCTACATCATCAAAAACCTGATGTATACATGTGTTGAAGATGAACAAACTGAGCAACAAATTGCACAAAAATACTGGATGTAGCAAAAATTATATGGAGGTTCCACGAGTGGATCAGTCATTGCTGCATTAAAAAACTTCATATCAGCAGATGTATGATGTTGTGTTTTATGGAAAAAATATGTATTTTGCATGTTTGAGGAAAAAGGAAAAGTTAAAAATGTTGTTGTTTGATGTTTTTGTTAGTTCAAGAAAAACAAACTGTGAGCAACAAATTGCACAAAAGGACCTGATGTATCAAATATGATACAAATTAGAATTCATATATGCAAATTTATTTATTTATTTTTGTCAGCAGGTTCAATAAATACTCAAGTTTTAAAAAAAATGAATTTTCTGGCAATTATTTCATGGTTCAGGCTTTATAGGGTTAAACATATTTTGGTCTGGGTTCTTATGGGTTACACACATTATTTTTTACAGTGTAATACGGCATTAACATTGTAACTGTTGCCTCCTTATCTGCATGGAAATAGCCTGTAAGAAGCGTGTATCATCACTGCTCCAGACTCACTGCTGCATGTGCATGTTAAAGGTCTTGGGCGCCCCCTATCTGCACACTACAACACAACTATTACTCCTCTCTCCCTCTCTCCTTCTTTCTACCTTTGTGAGTACTCTACAACTCTTTGTCAAGGGCAATGACCTGGAAAAAGGCAAATGAATTGAAGCAGAGATGGCACACTCAGCATTTACTTGGGGAAACTGTGAAGTCCACTTTAAGGTGTGAACAGGACCTGGTTTACTTTCTGTCTACTTGTCAGCTTCTCTATAGTCACTTACTTTCATAAATAATTGAACAGGGCTTTTCCAGCGCTCTGTATCTATTATTACAATGGCATTTTGCTATTAATCATGCAAGTGTTTCATGTTTTACATTTACTCCAGTGCTCTGTTACAGTAGTAAAAGGGACAGTTCATCCCAAAATAACAAATAAATAGTTCTCCTCTTACCTGTGCTGTTGTTGTTGTTTTTATCTATAGAGATACTGGCCCCAAGGATGTCTGCCTTTCTACAATGAAAATACAAATAGTCCCTACATCAAACTGCTCACTGAAGGTCTGTAGACTATTTTGAGTAACCGGGTCATGATTTCTAGAAAGAGACACTGCTTTTCAAATGTATTTTCTGGCACTTTGAGCACCAGAGTCCCATTATATTGAAGAGAAGGCAGACATTTCCAGGCTGATACCTCCAACACTCTGCAACCCACTCCAGAATAATCCAGATGAATAAATAGCAGGACAGGAGAGAGGAAAAACATGTTTCTTTGATTCTCAGGGGGGAATTGTCCCTTTCAAGTAATTTACTTTTGCAACAATATAGTGTATACTGACTACTGATACTGTGTCTACTGAGAAGCTCATGTCACAGGTGGCATAAGTTGTTGAAGTTATAACCAGTTTCCTACATTCTGGTGAGTTTTTATGTACCACTTTATGTCGAAAATGTCTTTTTTATGTAAAAGAAAAGCAGCAGATGAGAATTGAAAATATAAAAATGTACTTGAATACAATGTAGTAAGGCTCTCGTGTATTCTGTAGTGTTTCAAATATTTATTCTCCTGTAGATAATTGTAATTATGTAGATAATCTGTAATGTCCCATATTGGGATAAATAACGTATATCTATCTATCTATCTATAAACTAATGTGCATGTAGGCATAATTTACTCTTCACTACTCTTTTGTGTCTTTTGTTTGCTCTTTAAATGTGCACGTGGCGCTTATTCATGTCAATGGGAAATTAACAGGCCGATATTTTATCAAATATCTGTCGCAGGCTACGACGATTTAAGCACAATTTCACGAAGTTAAATTGAGGAAACCAAATGCATCCAAAAAGTTTGAAAATTAAACACGAACACACAATTTAAATCCAAACCACAGTCACCACAGAGTTATCATGATAATGCAGAGTTACCACATGTTGCTGTGGAAAGTCTGTTTTAGCTGGAAATCACCACTGTTGGAACAAAACCAGGCCTCATTACACACCGCAGACAAGAACACACAGATATCCTCCACATATATTCAACCAGGTCCACAAGAACTATGTCCAAATATGAACAATATTTTAATTGTGCACAGTACACAACAACATAGCCAAATATATGTATTTTTTTGCAACAAAAACATTATTATATAACAATTCTGTTTCATGATAATGTCAAACTGCTCGGCGGCAGCTTATAAACCAAGCACTTACCTTTACTCCACTAGGTGTTCAGGTGTTGAGGAGATAAAGTTCGTCATTAATGCCCAAAGCGTTCAAAATGTCAAAATGTCCCTTTTAAAAAAAAAACATGCTGGAGTGAATGGGTGATTTAAACTTTTTGTTCCAAAACATCCGCCAGGTAAAAACAAAAAAAGAAGGCTGGAAAGGCTAGATTAACTAGTAATTACTCGGTATGGAAAATGAGATGATGATTTCTTGCATCGGTAGCTTATCAAACTACTCCAAACAGGACAAAAACACAAAGTGTCGCACTGATCCGCGCGTCTCCCACCACAAGTTTGGAAAAGCGGCTCAACGGAGGTAAAAAACCGAAACTTCTCCAAACACGTGTGATCGGGCTAAATGTCACCATTGTTTGGCCTGTTGACCACACAAATGTTAACTTCAGCACCGCTGACACACGTTCGCTTCCTCAGGTGTTTGACAGACAAACAGCGACTTCTGCTGGAGTACGGCAACACCACCGGGACAAACCACAACCACACCTGGTGCCGCATAGTCGAATCAAAGGCACAAAGGTTAGCACAAGGCACAGGTTACAAAAATAAATAATAATAAAGTGATAATATATATATATATATATATATATATATATATATATATATATATATATATATATATATATATATGTATATATATATATAATATATATATATATATATATATATATATATGTATATATATATATAATATATATATATATATATATATATATATATATATATATATATAAATATACACACCTTTATGATATTGTTGTCAAGTAGAGCTAAATTTGACCTAACATTTGTTATATATATATATATATATATATATATATATATATATATATAAATATAAATTAATATAAATTTCGCTCTACTTGACAACAATATCATATATATATATATATATATATATATATATATATATATATATATATATATGATATTGTTGTCAAGTAGAGCTAAATTTAACCTAACATTTGTTATGTATGTTAAACTAAAGTGTAGTGGAGTAGAAGTATAAAGTTACACGAATGGGAATAAATAGGCCTAAATACTGTAAAATTGTACTACAGTACTTGAGAAAATGTGCTTAGTTATATTCCATCAATATTAAGAACGATACTTCAATCAGGTATATTTTTGAGTATGTCTTTATTGTATACAGGCCTTCTGTTTCTAAATGTTTATTTCTTATATTTAAAGTGTACATATGTTTTGTATTTCTTCGATATAATCCAATAATTTGTTTCTTTAATTGACAATTGATAAATAAGTGATTTAGTATTGATAAATAGATATTCAACCTTTCCACCCTTCCAGTTGAAGATGGTATTTTTAAGAATATTATGAAAAGATTGCTAGAATATTATATGTTTTATAATCATGGTCATTTATATTCAAGTTTCTGTATTATCTAAATGTAAATATGGTTTTATTTATAATACAGCATAGGTGAATAAAGTGCGGTGTACTGGAGATGAGTTGTGTGAAATGTGTTTTAATATTGATGGACTGTTTACCTACTTTATCTGTCATTCTAAATCAGCCACAGCAAATTATTATTTAGTAAAACAGCCTGTCTACACATAGTATTGATTTATTTATATATATTTATTTATATTAGCCTTATTTACTGCTCCATTAACAACAGTGTAAACAAGTGTCTTCGTTGTTTACACTGTCTGATTCAAGTTCATATTTTTGCTGATGAAATTACAGCTGTCCTGTTTTCTTCCTCAGAAGCTCGTGTCATGCTGATATTAATTCCTCGGTTCGTTGTCTACAGTTAGCCTCTCTGCACTCATGTGACCTTTAGCAGCGTACAGGCAGCTCACTGACCCGTATTCATTTAGTTCTCTCAGCATACAGCTTCTGCTGAACTGTTGGTGATGGCTCGGGACCTTCACGTCGTTTCTCTCTTGATTAAAAAGAGCCGCTTCACAAAGCTGCGCACAGTTTAAGTACAACTTTTATTAATACTGGAATCATCACAGTGCGTTTTGTTACATTAGCAGTGACTAAAGTTAACAAAAAAGGGTCAATTTTACAAAAAGGAAGACAGAAAAGAAAACCTTATCATCAGCGACAGAGGCAGAACAACCTTGGAAATTAATTCACAATAAATTAAAGAAGAGGAGCAGAAAAGAGGACAGAAAGAAGAGAGAAAGACAAGACCACAGTGCCTGCAGGGCTACGCGGGGGGGAGGGAGGAGGAAAAGATCTGTTTGTACAGAAACATAAAGCAGATGTTGTCACAATGTTATCCTTTGAACAAAATAAACCCCATAGAAATGAGATCAACGCCTCGGTTGGTGAGTTGTGGAGAGATTTCACTGTTGAGTTCATTTGGAGGCTGCAGAGGAGGAGGAAGAGACGGAGAGCGAGCAAGCGAGAGACACTACTGAGAACTGGAGTATTGACAGTAAGACATTCTGTGCAGTGACAGTTACGGTGGCACCAGGAGGCCACTTTGGCCACTTTGGCCACTTTGCTCTGCATGGCTATACGACAGGAAGTTGCAACATGTTTCATCACAAACTCCTGGAGGGCTTCAGAGAACCATCGTGTGCTGTAGCTTCTGAGAATCTACCTTAGTCATGTTTACCTTGAGATGAGTGTGTGTAAGTGTGTGTGTTTCTTCAGTATTAGACAGCAGGAAGGACTGACAGATTGTGTGTGGGAGGTGGGAGGGAAGAACAGTAGGGGTCTCACCAAGTGTCATTGTGCAACACACACATATACATACTGTAAAGTAGACATTGACTATAACCTGGGCAGATGGATAAAGGAGTGGGTTGCACGCACACTCAAACTCACAAAACTTCATCATACATAATTACAACACAATCTGTGCTTCAATGGCCATCACAGGGTAAAGAAAGCTCTTTATCAACCAGTCAGAAAAACACCTTCAGCATGTTCTTTCCAATTATTTTAGGATCCACTTTTAAATCATGTTGGAGACGTTATCTTCGTTTCCAGTGTATGCATAATTGAAGGGAACCAAAGTTACGTAGAGGAGCGTTCCACACCACCAACAGGCTGTTCGCCACAATATTTCCACATAGATTTGTAACTTTGTGTTCATGCTGCGAGCAAATGCTTTCAGTGGAAGTCTGCCAGTTTCCTATAAATCTGAGTAACCAGGGAAACTCAGCTGAGGTGGGGACGGTCAGGAAGTTTACTGGCTGAGAGAATTTGGACATAGTTGAATGTTTATTAACTATTTATGCAAAAGGTTTGCAGCGCAATTTGTATGATGACACATGGAGATCGCTGTTTTCAACATGTGGCAGACACATTTCATCAGCGGACAAAATTTCAATGAATTCCAGTCGTCTTTTGATCCCGTCATACTAACTACAGCCACTAGAGGTTGCCACCTAACAATATGTAAATATTGGTGTATTAAGCTGGACAGTAAGGCCTCTTTTTTTATTACATTCTGAAAATGTTGACTAAATTTTGCCATGTTTAGTTTAAAATACAACTTTACATTATGATCTAATTTTACTACTTTCTCAAAGTAAAATTAAATAATAATAGTCTTCCTCTTACTAATGTTATAGTTGAATAGGCAATAAACCAAACTCATGCTCAGTTTAATACACTCTACAACCTCATTTGGTCTCCAATAACTAATGGACACCTTTAAAAAAGGGCTTAAAACTTTTCTGTTCAGGGAGGCATTTTTAGGTTGTCCCTAGATGTTTTTACTTTGTCTCTGCATAATGTACTTTATTACCCGTGTCTTTTTTTTTTTTTATCTAATGCTGATTTTAATGAGTTTTCTCTTTCTTGTTTCTGTAGCACTTTGAGATTTCTGTATGAAAAGTGCTTTACAAATAAAATGTATTATTATTATTATTATAATGGCAACTAATGTTGGCAAATATTAGAATTTCTTTACTTTATAGTTCTTCCCTTTTTGTGTTAATGTTGCTCAACATTTTAGCATCACGCTGTAACTGTCACAGTGGCAACAAAAGTTGCCAAGTCTGCCGTTGAGTACATTTTTACTTCCGCCAGTTAAGCTCAATTTCACACACGTACCAGTGCTCTTTATTAATTTAGACGAAGACTTTCTTACCAACACTGTGCTTACACATCAGCAGATTACTTGTGATGGTAATGTGGGAGCAAAGTCCCACTGTGGAATTACTGCTCCCACTCGCATCTTAGGTTTCTTTGACAGAAGCTCACCAAGACGCCATCAAAGTGATATAAGCTGCCTGTGAGATGATGCCAAAAAGATGTCTTAAAAAGCATGATCAAAATTAATTAAAATGTAATCCAGCACTGAGATGTAGTGTCAGACATCCAGCTGTTTGCCTTGAAACCAGCTCATGTTGCAGCGTACAGAGGGGAGAAGTTTACCCTGGCTAATGCTTCCAGCCCTTCTTTGAACAACACACCCAGGAGCCATCGGGGTACCACCTGTTAGCCATTAGCGCACACACACACACACACACACAAACACACATGTACATACCCACATACAGACACACACACACGGGTAGATGGAGGGAAAGAGAGCGAAGGGGAGACGGACAGAGAGGGAAACAGAGCTGAGCTCATATTGACTGTGTTGTAAATAAAGACTTCATCAGAATTATGTTTCATTAGCTTTGATGGGCTGCAAGGCACAGAGAGACCGAGAACAGCCGATGGGACTCTCATTATGACAAGCGCTGTTTTCTAACTTGTCGACTACGCGGCATCCCTGGTGGTGCTGTGTCAGTGGATGGAGGTAAGAAAAGAGCAAGATAATAGAGAGGAAAAAGAAGAGAGAGAGGGATAAATATATGTGAGTGTTGTAGATTTTGTACACCTCCAGGCTTTTCACACAATGGTGCTGTTGAGTGTTTCAATCCCACCATAACAAAACACGAATACCAATATAAGTTTTCTAGAAACGTTAGAGGAATTCCTTGACATTACAGCTTTTAAGCTAAGTATCTGCTGGCAGGTATTTCCCAAAATGTCAATCAATTCCTTTAACATTTGTCTGTTTAAACTCATATTACTCACACCTAATAATCAGCAGCACTATAATCTGTCGGATTAACTGTATGCATAGAAACACAGTATTTTCTGAAGTCATTATTTAAACTTTTAATCAAGTGTGCGTACACTATGTAACTGCCTGTAACATGAAAGTAATGTACCGTTTTCCATGTTTGTATCGATGTATTCTCATGAACGGGTTCGTATAGTTTCTTATGAAAATTTTTGCAGTGTGATTTGTGACTGCAACACACTGAATCACTGTCTTAACCATTACAATTTATGTTTTAAACAGGTTGTTAATGCTGTTAAATGGTTAGGATTATGCATCAAAGCCTGTGGTTAGGAAAAAAGACCAGATTTAGGCTTAAAACACTATTATGATCTCCTAGTTAAAAGCCTGGGGTTCATTTGTGCCATCTTGCTTATTTCCTGCCCACCCAATTGGTTGTGTGGCTTTTAAAATGATGTTGCCTCATAAGTGGACAATATTATATAATATTACTTTTCATAAGAATCTCTATGAATCATTCATGAGAACAGCCTGTTTGTATGATTTTCTGCGGAAACTTTTGCATCGTAATTCATATCATATCCTACGAAATGTGACATGTGACGATCGCTGTTTTAATCATTCAAACCGCTGTTTTAAACATGTTGTCTATGCTGTAAAACAGTTGGAACCTGGTCTCACAGGAATCCGTGGAATAGCCACGGAATCACTCAAATTTCCGTGAAACTGACACGGATTTCGCTACAATGCAAGTTAATATTTTTTCCTATTGGTTTGTTCCAAGTCACGTGACTTTTAAGGTCCTGGCGGTCAGAACAAAAAACATGGCGGACAGTTCTCTCATTTTTAGTGAAAAAAATCAGTATTTTGACTTAGTTTCGGCATAAAAATGGATTTTGATCACATTTCTAGCGAGAAATATTTGTTTTATTTTCTAAATATTCCCTCAGTGAATGTATATAATCACTTTGTATGTTGGAATAGCCACGGGATATGACTATTTCACGGATTCCTGTGAGACCATGTTGAACAGTTCAGTTAGTAAGATCAAAAACCTCACTTCTGGTAAATTCCAAAAAATGGGACATGAACACTGATCACCTGGTTTAAAGACTGGGGGTTTAATCCATCAGCTTTCAACATGATGTTGTTTTGTTGCCAGTTCAATTTTTGACGGATACAAACAAACTCCAGTGCATTATTTTTTGCGTAGGAAATCATACGAACAGTTCATAAGGACAGCCTGTGTCTAGCTCACAGAGAGAGCTACTAGCAAAAGATTAAAATGCAGTAATGTCACTGAAAGTCCAGATGGGATATCTATCAACCTGTTTAACTGAATAAACACATAAAATCAATGTTAAAATGTTCCTTTTTACAGTGTGAGTCCTGTTTGGACAAACTGTACAGTAGTTAGGACAGTGTCGTTTTCTCAGCGGAGGAAGAATTGTTTTGTGTGTAAATCCTATGACGCTCATGTGTGTGTAGTTTTGTGTGTACGCACGCATGCCTGCACGCATGTAAATCGCATGTGTCTATGTATGTTCCTACAGAAGGTTTTCATTGTAGCCTCTGCTTTGCCCACATGCCAGTAGGCCTACTTCTACCCACATACACATACACTCATAAAAATGGGCATATTGACACATCTGTAGCAGAGTACTGTAGTTATTTCAGCTTGTTCAGACAGTTAGTTCAGTACACAGTTAATTCAGCATGTTAAAAAAAGACATTATTGTTTAGTTAGATTACTTTTTGTGCTGTTAATTGGGTATTTTAAAGGAAAATAGCAGTGTTTTTCTCTTTTTCTCATCTCACACTCATACTGTAGCCAGTGTGTGCAGTTTGATCTGACTCTCTTCATCTCATTCGATGTGAAAACACCTTTCTTGTCCTGAGTTGATGTCCAACATTTGGAATTAAGCAGCAAGACTCTCCTGCAGGGCACGATAAGCCCTTTAATCAACCAATAACTAAATAACTGGCAGTGAATTCAGTTGTTGCACTAGAATTAATGAACCTACAGCACATACACATCCAGACTAAGGGAAGTGGCTCTAGCAGTGTCCTCGGTCATAGTAAAGGGTCTCTAAACTCCAAATCATACCATCAGAGCCATACAATGTAGAATAGCTTTTTAAATAAGGAGCACATATCCAAGAGTGGACAAAACAGTGGTATTTTCCTTTAACATACCCACACTGGAACATCATTGTGAATGTACGTACATGCACACTATCTCTGTATTGCTTTCCTACTGTTTAAACTTCATTCAGTTGTACAAGAACAAAGTTCAGACATTGCAATGGTCCAAGCAAGTCAAACACATACAGTTCGATGTCCCCCTTCACCTTGCAGTACATTCAGCATATGCACGTAAATTCATGTACAGTGTGACCTCGACAGGCGGTCTTACACAAGCTCTTCAGATGAACATTTTCTCACCCCAAAAATGTGTTTTTCGAGGGGGGGGATTGGAGTCCAAGCCCGCTGCTCTCCCCTTCCGCCCTCTCACCCAATCAGATTGATACAACACACAGCATCCACATGTGACAACACACATACAGTAGTTCCTCCCCAGACAAAAAAAACAAAAAAACATCCCAGAGGCTCACAATGTTAAAAAACATTCTCCTCATTATCTCTTTAAATTAAATCGTCATCATTTTCTCTTCAAATGGCCACAAATATGTTTAAAACAGTGCTCAGAAAGAAGTCAACACAAAGGGCTTGTAAGAGTGCCGATGCCGCCGGCTATGTTCAGGTCACTGCTAGAAGAGCGCACAGACATGTTAATGAAGAGTTCAACAGCCAAACAGGGACACACTCACTCTCAGCCCACACATCCTACATCCATATGTTACACAGCTTAGTATTTTGTGTTACAACTGGAGTTTTTTCTTCTTTTTTTACATTAATTAAAGTAAGACTAAATATTCAAACAATACTGCAGAATGAAAAAAAAAGAAAGAAACGAAATATTCCATTTAATATTTTCTAACAAACCTTTATACCAAATCTGTGCGCCTGATTTTCATTAACTAATACAGCACATACAGTACATATTGTATGAACAGGCAGTGAAATGCTCATTCTACACGTTTCTTCCTCTGTCTGTCTGCTCCACACGTCTAATTTAAGAGCTCCTGCTTCCTTGTCATCAGCAAGCACTTCAAACAGGCTTCACCTTTACTCACTTCTTAATGTCCATAAATAATTCCTTCATACAGCCGTGTCCTGAGCTGAACTGGGTTATTCGCACTGAACTGAGCTGAACCATAATGTAGTGGCGTGTTGTTCACAAAACTGTTTTTTCATGAGCAACATTGACTTTCTGTGACTGAATACATGCTGGTTTAACTGCTCATCAGTAACCAGTGTTGGGCAAGTTACTTTAAAAATGCGATCAGTTATTAATTACACATTGCTCAACAGCAATAGTAGTTAGTTACATTACTCATTACTCTCAGAGGAGTCCTATCCTCAACTGAAAGTTTGGGCAAAGACAAAGCTACTAATTGCTAATTGGCAGCTAACGACTGCCCAACACTGTGAAACCAACTCTGCATGTTTTTTTCCCATATTTTCATCATTTGTTGCTTCCCACATTGTTGCAACAACAATCCTCTTTACTGTGTTTTTTGCCTGCTATCCTTTTAAAAGAAACCTCAGATATCTTTAGTTCACTTTGTAAAGGAGCCAGTTGTATCGGAGCCAGTTAAAATACTATTGTCCAGCTATGTTCAAGGTTTAAAGACACAATGAGTAGGATTTACCAGTAAAAAAGCCCATGTATCGACTCATACAATTAGAAACCCTCTCCATCATCCCCTATGACCCACTCCAAGTGTGTGGTGGTATTTGTATCTGCAGAGACCTGCCCTCTGTCTGTATTTTCTCTTTCATTATATTTTGCTGTGCTGTCTGACTCAGAAGCTCAGGAACCTTCAATAAATTCTCCTGTCTGGATACAGATACTATTAGCTAGCTCCACTAAATATCACTAGACTAATTAGATGTCATTGAGCCGGGCATGAGGGGCCAACTTTGAATGTCGTGTTTACAAATTGCAACGGACAAACTCTACTCATTCTGCCTTGAACTCTGCTTTTACATAATGCAAAAACATACAGTATTTCTAGGTAGGAATATTTTTGCAGATAAGCTGGTGCACATGAGTGGAGACTACTTTGAATGTTGTGGGATTGTATTTCCAACGTACAAAATACTGAATATGACTATGTTGAAATATTCACAGGACATTTATGCCAAGCAAATGCATGTCCAATAAACATAAATCACATGTGCAAATATATTTCAAGTCCATTGTTGATATATGTTTACATCAAACATATTTCCTCACACACAGTATATTAAGTAATATCTGTGTATCGGCAAGAATTAAGCTATGATACATATCAGCATAAAGTGATCACAATTCAATGCATTGCGATATACTGTGATATTGTAAACATTGCCATTTTTTAAATCAAATTTTTTGGAAAACTGTCATAAAATCATAAAATCTAGATTTAAAAAAACTTTAACTTTTTTATGCAACTTGTATTTATCCCAGTTATGTAACAGCCAACATAATCGCATTACTCAATATGTTTGATATGAACATTTGCATGTAATCTATCAAAAAAATGTTTAGTCTTTTAGAGAACTGATGCTGTATAACAAAATATAATTATTGTAATATTCTGTCCATGGTTTCAGATGTGTTCCTCAACTTCAATACCATTGAGTTTGTGACATTCACATTATTTAAGTACATTAATGTATCCTTCTTTCAAATGTGCTGACAGTTCTTAGGGGACTATTATTACTGTGCTAATTACTATTAGCATGGCTAATGAGAAAATATGTTTGTTTGTTTGTTGCTTGGATCAACCAACTCTTAAAAGCCTGTGTCCAAAAGTAGCCTGACCTACCTGTGCAGTGTATTTTTTGCATTATGTGTTCAGATATCAGTGCAACCACATGATAAAAAGCTTCAGTACTATTCACAATCCACAGCAGACGATGGCTTGTCGAACCCTGAAGAGCCCTGACGTCCAATATATAAATATTTTGCTCTACTTTCTTATTCCATCTGTCATTTGACCAATCACTCCAATTCCACCAGTCATTATCACTTCCTCTTTGTCCCTCTATGTATTCTTCTTCTAATTAAATAATTTCCTAAAGACACAGTCTCATTGGCAACCATCTCTCTCACTTTCACTCTCCCTATCATACAGTATGACTACAGCAACACCTAGTGGCTGCTGAACATACTCTACCACCTATCAAAGTGCTTTACAGTTTGTTTGTTTTTCCAACATTATTCTAATCCATTTCCTCCACCAGAAAGAGACAGGGACAGGGAGAGAGACACGCCAAAACCGTCTAGGCATGAATTCACAGTCGATGTGTAATTTAGCATTCCTGATGATTGCCTGAATGTGACAAAGGAGAACCTACAATCCTCCATCTTCTTGGAAACAAGAAAATAAAACACATTTATTGCTCCATTTCTGATTTAACATTTTCTCTCTGGTTCTAGAAAATATATATGAATATATCTATACGCCTGGATTACTTCTCGTAACTTCTCGTACAGTTGTAACAAGGTAAATGACGTCACGATATAAACAAGAAAATACACGTACAACACACAGGAGAAAAGCCCTGCCCTCATTGGGTAACCAGCTGTCCTGCAGCAGAGCTCTACCCACCCCCCTCACACACACACACACACACACACACACAATCAATCGCATGTGCACACACACGTTTCACATTCGCCCACATGCATACACATGAATGCACACACACACACACACACACACACATAGAGAGAGGGGAAGGGGGCACTAGCACGGTTCAATGCCAACAGTATTTTTTTTAAAGAATCTTTTACATTAGGATGAACCAGAGGAGCCCTCTGGCTTGTTAGCTCCCCGTGCTAATACCAAAGCTTCAGTTCAGTGGGCTAATAAGTACAGTGTGTTGCTGCTGAGACAGCCTGGGTTCAAATCCAGCTGGTCACATGGCACTCTGACCCCCCTCTCTCTCGCCCCCACAGGGCCCTCCTTCAGTCATCAGTCTTTCATCTGGGATTAGACAGTCGGGTTAGTTGGAGAAGAGAATGGGGAAGGGTGTAAGTTGACAAACAGAACCCAGTCTTTCTCTCCATCTTTGCCGTTTTTTTTAATCTTATCTGTTTTTCCTGCGAGTCTTTTCATCCCTGGGTGAAGGTGTAGAGAAGACAAACATGCGTCCAACACACACTAGTTATAGTGGCCTGCTAGGAGCCTGTCAATATTCAGTATTTCACTTTTTAATCATCGGCATGAGTTAACATTATTAATGTAATTGTTATCATTATATTATATTATATATCATTTACTCTAATGGTGTCTTTAAACTTATTTTTTGTGTATGTTTTTGTTTTCATTCATCTTCTGTTATATTATAGCTTTCCCTACATAGTTATTGTGTATGTACTAGGCGGTTGGGTTGCACCACACCAACACCTGACTCCCTATTGGCCGACAAGTATCATCCTCTTCCTGCTTCTCCTCCAATCACAAGATGCGCGGCGCTGAGCGGTCATTGGAGACGGTCTTGCGGAGGCGGACTCCTCTCCTAATGGTGGTCAGCATGTCACCGGACCCCTCCGCCCCCTCGGTCCCTAACTGTGTGTCGGAGGGGCCAGTTGGCGGCAGGGCCGGATCATCGGGGAGCGTGGGGAAAGGAAACTGCCCTTCTCCGAGGGCGTGTGCACTGGCTACTAACTCGCCGATCTTCTCCACTAAGCTGTGCCGATTGGCCGCGATCATCTGATCCTCCTCGGACCCCCCTGAGCCCGTTCCCATGGCGAGGCCGTGCTGCTGGGCGTAGACCTCTAACGCCGCCCCTGATCCCCAGGCGGTGTTCGGCAGGCTGAGGCGCTTGGGCGACGCCTTCACATAATCAAGCGCTCCCTGTGCATCGTCAACTCCAGTGAAGAAGACGCACTCCTCACTGCCCACACGCACCGGCACGCCACCTGAGTGCCCTCCGCCAGCCGCACCAGGTGAATGTGAGTCTCCGGGGACAGTGGGCGTCTTCACAGGCACAATGGGTGGTCGGATGGGGATCGGCCCGGCGTTGGAGAGTGTACGCCTCACGCCTGGTTTGGTAGATGGGGTTCGGCGGATGGTGGCAGTTCCTGGAGTACCTGATCCGCCTCCACCAGCTCCGCCAGGTTGTCCTGGCATCACGTGACCCCCGGGACCAAGGACCCCACTGGGTAGGCCGGCGGTGCTGGCTGGCCTCTTGGTCTGGATCATGCGGCGGTAGTTCTGTGCGATGTTAGAGTGGCGAGGAATGGTGGAGGACTTATCGAACTCTGTCTGTCCATCTGGACCTTCAGCATCACCGTTCACTGAGTAGCAGTCATAATCTGAACCTGATAAGGGACAAACGGAGAGAGAGAAGAGAAATGCCATCACAAAGGAAAGATAGGAAAAAAAATGTACTGTGTTCACATTATTGGATCATTGGGTGGGGTATTTAGATAAAGCAGGCCCGGAACTGACAGCTAGCATTAAGATGCAGGAACAGATTTAATATTATTCAATTTCATCTTTATATTTTCATCTCCCAGCTGCTGTCAAGGAAACTGTCAGAACTGTCATATACTGTGCCAGCTGCTTGGATGATTAAATGGATGATTCCCTTTTTAGATTTTAGGAGGTTAAGACAGGAGTTTTGGAGAAAGTGATGAAGTCAAAATTCCGCTAAGCTCGTAAATATGGATATTTCACTTCAAAAAAATTAATAATACCATCAATCGACAGAGTGGCTGTCCTGAGATTTTACAAAATAGAAAATGATTATTTTGCCCGGGAGAAGTGTAATAATTGCTGCAGTAGTAGGATAAATATTGTATTCACTAGTGATGGCCAAATGAAGCTTCATGAAGCTCAATGACCCATTTTGTTTAATTCCTGAGCAAACTAGATGGTTTTCTCTGCTCAAACTAAAGGTTGAAGGCAAACTGAATTGGCATCCTTTGAGCCTGTTTCTTTAAACCAAGAGCACCATATTGTGGGCTCAACAAAAACAGCTGATGGTTTATGAAGCTTCATATGGAGATCACGAGTATTCACATGTTCCACTAGAAGCTAATTGGTGCTGCCATGACAAAAGAAAACTCCCGCTTGTTGGTCTTCTGTTTCCAGTTACCTTGCAACTCTATGACTGAGAGCAACAAACCAGCTCTGAAGTCTTTGTGGGACAGATCAACAGGTGTTCGGGAGTGATTGAGTCTCTACCCGACACTTCACATTGTATGTGTTAGAGCCATTTATATGTATTGGGGTAATTTCCCGATTGTCACAGTTGGTGGCGTATTGGACAACAGCATGTGTGAATACATAAGTAGAGGAAGAGGTAATTACTCCTCAGGTGTGTTGCACAGTTTTTGATCGTCGTTTAACTGCCGGCTAACCTTTAAGCCCTTTTGTTTGTTTTATGCCAGTTACTGATGTAAATGTGTGTATAGCAAAGCTGTAGTGATACATGTAAATAAATACGTCTTAAGCACAAGATCGCAGATGTTTGAATGACTACGAGCCGCCGCATAACGATGCATCAATTACGTATCCCGGTACCAGCCCCTCATTGTGGCTTAGGTTTTGTTAATGTCGAAATCAAGTCACTACAGTATAGTTATTCTGCCTTGTAGCCAAGTCTTTAGGCTCAAGGTTCTTTGATGTCCCTGCATTCCACGAACTCTGAATAGTAACTTCATTTCTTCACTGACTCCTGACATTACTATAAAGCAGCGGTTCCCAAACGTTTTTAGCCGTGCACCCCCTTCTATGTCCCAACGCACCCCCAATCCCCCACACCTTCAAAAAAACAAAATGCAATAAGTATCGCAACAATGCAGTCTCGCATTTGAATTAACCTGAACACAGTTTCAATATAATGCAACAAAGTTATGCGCAAGCTTCCACTTTTAAGAGCAAAGAGGATGATGACAGGCTCAGGATCAGAGGCAGAAAGCACATAAGTTGGGAAAATGTTATAATATTTTGAGCTGCGTTGAACAAAAATTGCAGCAAGTTTAAATGAGCGTAGCGCTAACAATACCCCGTCATCATAACACAGGCTGGAAAAATGGAAGAAGATAACTTCTTCTACGCTTCATTGCTTCATTTTATTTATTAATTAATATTACAGTTTTTGATTTTACATTTTACAAAGGAAATGTTTATTTACACTTATAAAACACTGTTTTATTGGGAAAAAATGTAATTGTGTAATTATCAGACCGCCATTACATTTTTCATCTCACACACCCCCAGGGGTCCACGCACCACACTTTGGGAATCCCTGCTATAAAGGATTAACATAACCCTATATTATATTCCACAATAAAAGCACACTTATTAGTTTATTTGTAATAAAGGAGACATTTGGGTTTATACCTTCCAATAAATGGCTGCGGCCTGGTCATGTGACCTCCCGAACCCAGCAACGCACTAGCAGCTGGCTGTTTCCATGACAACACTCTCCACCAGCATTATATTATCCATAAGACTTTGCCTTCAACACCGCCAGGTAATTAGCGAAGGTGATGTAATCAACATTGGGGTTTATGTCATCTACCTGCTAAAACACTGTAGCGTGTAGCCCCTTCAGATTTTTGCCACTTCTATGAAAAAGCTACATTTTGAAGTGTTAACACATCCTGAAGAGAAATAACAGCTTCGGCTATGAATCATGGGTACATTTATGGAGTCAGGAAAAAGGTCGATAGAGGATCAAAGTTTCACCTTGTGAAGGAATTGTGTCCTCAGAGCAGGATGGGGTTGTGGTTTCTGTGCTGTAGCCACTGGAGTACTGCAGAGAGTCTCTGCTGCTTTTCTGCTGCTCCATGCTCAGTCCTCTGGTCAGCACCATGGCCAGGTCACTGGCTGCTGGAGAAACCTCCTCTCCATGCTGAGGACACACAGAGAGAGAGAGTCAATGCTGGAATGATTCTTACTCAACTTAGTGTAAACTTTGCTAGTCACACGTGGGATATTTAAGAATTGTTATGAGCTTCAATGAGCTCAGACATCAGTACAGGAATGAGTTCCTAAACCCGGAAGCAAGTTAGCATTTTATCGCAATGGGGTCTCACCTCTCAAACTCAATGAGAATTTTGAAAGGGTCTGTGGGTCGGTGATTGCTTACAAGTGGCTAAATAAGGCTACAGTGGTTGTCGGGGACATTAAATGTCTTCACACCAGCAACTCTGTCACTAGTCCACCTCACAGCCTCTATTCATGCTCTTGCAAACTCGTGTAGATTGTAAATTATGTGAATAAACAATTTATTAGGCTACAGATTCACTAGCTTGTCAAAATCACTGGTTAGCTTTTTGGAGACCGCCTGAAGCAAAACGGTGTGAGGTAGAAGTCATGCGACCGACCGTGGTGTAGTTCCCTGTAGCATAACGCTAGCTAGCTAAATAATAAAAGTGGTGTTCATTTGTGAAGAGAATCCGACTGAACAACATACGAAAGCATCATAAATGTGTGTTTGCCACAGAGGTAATTTTCTGCCATAATCCAAAATCTAGTGCAAAAATCCCATAGACAAATTCTCAATGGACCCCACGGCGATGCTATTTCTTTGTTGTGAAATGTGGAAAGCTGTGAAATTCGGTCATTAGCGAAAGCTAGCGGCTAACTGATGCTAGCGGAGCTGCTTGTTACAGCTACAAGAGTAGCCATTAGCGTATCAATGCTAACTCAAAATTTTAGTCACAACATTAGCTGACATTTCATAGCGGCATTACAAACGCGCCAATTCAGCACACTTCAGAAGTTAGCAGAAGTAAGGATTAAAAGTTATTATAACTTATAATGTAAAATTATAAGTTAGTACAACTTACAGTTGAGTTGACAAAAATCTGAATTCAGAGTTGAGCAAACTCAAAAACAAAACTTAAAATATTTAGTTTAATTGTCCAACATAAAATTGTATCGAAGTTTGTTGCCTTGAAATTTTGAGTTCACCCAACTTTTCTTTTTTTGCAGTGTGAAACATTAGTCGTTTTTATTGACCCCCTAGATTGTGCGTTTGGTTTTAAGATAACATAAAACACAGAGTGCCATCTAGTGGGCTCCGAAAATAAAGAAAATTGTTCATGAAGCTTCATTTGGCCCTCACTTTAACATTCTTCTTCTGCTGGTGCTTGCTTATGACTGTCTTTATATTAATAACATTTTTAACCAAAACTGAATTTCTTAAAATGTGGCTTCTATCAAACACAGTTTGTTCAGACGATGCTACTGTCTACTTTCTTATCTTCAATTCAAAACAAAGTAGTGAAATAGCAAAAGATTTTCAGCCATAAAATTGTGCTTGTCTATTATCCTTTACTCTAATATTTCCTTTCCATCCAACATGAACTCTATTATTTTGTTAACATGCAATCATCCAGAGGTACCTTATACATCCATTACTGTACATGCAAGCACATATTAGACATCCATAGAGCTGCTCTTTAAATGATTAGATTTTGTGAGTTACTTTACTGTATATTGTATCTAACTGACCTTGGTCTGTGTATGAGTGCTTCTAATGTTTAAACACATTGCTGTATGAGCTGCCTCCAGGTTGTCTCTGGTGGTTAGTATAATTAATTAGTGTTTAATAATTCCTTAATTAAACCCACTCTTAGTGGTCTAATATGTGCTTGCATGTATGGCTTCATGGTAAAACAGGCGTGAGAAATTAGACTACTAATTGATTTGGGTTCATTTTGTGGGTCAAACCCTGAAGAAGGCAAGTGAACTGATACTTGTTGGTGTATTATTTTAATGTACTTAACCACTTTAACCACTGATGGCCAATTATTTTAAAGGAGAAACCATATTTTAATATTATTATGTTATTGTACAAATACTTTTAAGCACTTCTTTTTCCCTCAGAGAGCACCAGTGAGTGCAGGGGACACCAGAAACACACATTTGTATTTTTTGTATTAACAGATCAGACTGAGTAAGTCGTCTAAGTTTCTAGGTAAGATTTACTGTTTCAACAATGACTCACACCGGATTACAGGCCACATATTTATGCACTGCTGTACACACACTGTAAAAAAAAATAACAATATCTACTCAATAAAATTAAGGCAACAGATTGCATGCAATTTTATTAATTAAATCTAACTACTTTACAAGTTGAGTTAATAAAAACTTAACAGGAAGTGCCTGTCAATTAAAAACGGACTAATTTTATTGTGTTGGATTCATTCAAAATTCTCTTGATTTAGAATTACAGACACATAAAGATTATATTAATGTGATCAAAATAAGTAGATTCAATCTCAAACATTTTTATATTAAAGTTGCTTAAACAACTGCCTCAAAATCAAGGACACATTTATATTTAATACATTTTATCAAATATATTAAGTAAAATGAAATGACTACAGAATAATTTATTACAGTGGCATGCATCAAAACAAAACAGTGAAACACTGCATACTTCTCTAAGACATGCCAGGAATTGTGTCTCATATATCCTCAATGTTGTACTGAAAATAGTGTGACTCAAGCTGTATTCGAGCTTATATGAAAAGTTTTAGATTAATAAATAAATAAATTGATAAATTTTAGATTCACTCGCACTATAAATGTATCCACTGTACCTCAAAATCAAGGACACATTTATATTTAATAAATGTGATAATAATAATAATAATAATAATAATAATACATTTTATTTGTAAAGCACTTTTCATTGTTAAAAGCAATCCCAAGGTGCTACAGAGTACAACAAGATTAAACACAGGTTAAAAGGCCAAAGCACAACGATACATTTAATGGTAACACTTTACAATAACCAACTAAGTGATGTTTATAGATGGTTTATAGACAATTATTAACCATTTACAAAGTGCTACACATATTTAATCTTTAAATGTTTTCAGCAAAATCATTAACATACTTAATATGGTGTTAAAAATGTTATAATGAGTGCAACTAAAAATATTAATAAACTATTAATTATAATTTATTAGTTTGTTAATGGTAAAGTTACTATAAACTTATAATATACCTTCTATTTGCCATTCCTAAATTATTTAGTTAGTCAGACATTAATACAAGTATGTATTTACCATTCTAAATGGCCTATATACGGTTTATAAATGATGATTAAACATTAATAAACTATCTGTTTACCATTTATAAATGATGGTTATTGTAAAGTGTTACCCATTTAATAAAAGGCTTTTCTAAAAAGAAAGAATATTTAAAGTAATTTAAGTAAAATGAAATGACTACAGAATAATTGATTACAGTGCACACACACTCACTCCTTCCACACACCCTGGTTTGTCTTACAGTAATCTCTTTTATCTTTGGCCTGCTTGTCACCGTTACCTTGGCAGCGATGGTTGCTGGGGTCATCCTGTGTCTCTGGGCGTCGTCAGGGTGTGATGGCCCAGCGTATCCATGGGAACCAGGAGACATCTCGTTCTCCCTCAGTCTGTCCAGAGGCTCCTTTCTCCTCTGAACTGGTGCTGCAGCTACCGGCTGCTCATACTGACCTGCTTTGGACCAATCCTGAAGAGGTGAGTCAAATTAATAAACAGGAAGTAGCGGGGAGGATTAGCACACAGGAAAGACTTGTCCACTATCCAGCAGTTTGAAGCCCTTCATCTGAGTGCAGAGAGAGGGGGGGCCTTTACGGGTGGATTTGTGCGTGGGTGCTTGGAGGAGTGTATGTGCGTGGAAGCATGTGGTCAGGGGCTTTTTTTGAGCGTTTTAATGTGTTCATGTTAATGAGTTTGATTCGTCAGCTCTCCAAATCCTGCTTAGTTTTGGCCAATCTCCAGTCGGTGGATTACAAAACCAGTGAGTTAGCCAGGGGAGGCCAAACAAACAAAAAAGAAATGCATGCACACAGAGCAAGTGGAGATGAAAACTTTAAGGAAGCAAAGCAATGTGGTAATGAATGAGTACACCAGGTGATAATTAAAAGAAAATAAATTCCATGCATTAACTGAAATGTATTAAACAGAACAACATGATCTCACAGAAATCCGTGAAATAGCCACGGATTTCGCTTAACTCAAAATCCGTGGAATAGCCACGGATTCGCTCAAATTTCCGTGAAACTGACACGGATTTCGCTACAATGCAAGTTAATGACAGTCATATCCCGTGGCTATTCCAACATACAAAGTGATTATGTACATTCACTGAGTGAATATTTAGAAAATAAAACATATATTTCTCGCTAGAAATGTGATCAAAATCCATTTTTATGCAGAAACTAAGTCAAAATATTGATTTTTCACAAAAAATGAGAGAAATGTCCGCCATGTTTTTTGTTCTGACCGCCGGGACCTTGAAAGTCACGTGACTTGGAACAAACAAATAGCCACAGGATATGACTGTCATTAACTTGCATTGTAGCGAAATCTGTGTCAGTTTCACGGAAATTTGAGCGATTCTGTGGCTATTCCACGGATTTTGAGTTAAGCGAAATCTGTGGCTATTTCACGGATTTCTGTGAGACCAGGTTGAAACAGAAACAGAAGAAAAAATGGTAACTGAAGAAATGGCAGCAAATGGAGAACAAACCTTCCAGATAGGAACCTTTGATGTGGGAGAGGAGGAGCTGGATCCAGAGGGGCAGTTATAGGGTGGGGACGCAGGAACAGGAAGAATGACAGAGAGAGGTCTGGTGGAGCCAGAGTGAGAGAGAGCAGGGCGGAAGGTAGCGAAGGACGTGCCAAACTGCGGGATGAGAGACATAGTCGCGTCATCAGAGGAAGACGAGGACAGAGACAGAGAGAAACAGAGAGGCAGCCAGCTGTGGTGGAGGAACACTGGGCCAAACACATGAGAATAAAAGCAACACATGTATACACACACGTGTTGTACACAGACACATCAGTGTGAAACAGCAGAGTTGGAAAACATAAGCAGTAGATTCAGAATAGAAAAGGGCAATAATAAAACACTATTAGTGGATTCTCATGCATCAAAATAACTACAAGAACTTAGTCAGTGATTCCTAGAAAGCCTACAGTTCACATCTACTTTATTTGTTTCTATGTTAGCAAGGCCACAGGATGTGTTAAAGCAGCATGCATTTAAACATCAGATGACTCTGATTTGACAGGAAATGCTGTAGGGCAGTTGTCATGTCACTTGAAAAGATATTTTGATATCATATTTAAAATGTTGGTTTGTTTTTTTGGCTGTTCAGCTTTATTTGTTTATCTCTGTAACCATAGCAACCTAGAGGTAGTGCATTCTGGGAATCAGGAAGTGGAGGCTGCCATGTGCAGTGATCACCTCGCCTTTCTTTCTCTCCTTTCTTGGCTAAAGCAACGTTTGTAAGTAATTTTTAGCATGTCACATTGAGTTGTTGCTCATTTGAATTGTTTTGTTGATTGAGACAGCTAAGATGGTGATTAGCGTGTGCAAGGCCCAGTTAGCTTAGTTAGCTCTATTGTCTTTACATATGCTATGCTGTTATATTTGTGTTAATGTTAAGTGTGCTATCTACACTGATATTGTGTATGAGGTTTGTCAGTAATGCAGGCATTTTGTTGCAGTTTCACAAGTTCTCAAGTAAATTTCATGGAGATTACAAAGCTGTGTCCTGGAGTTTCTTGGGAGTGTTAAGCTGAGTGGACAGCAGTAATAATGTATCGTTTTATTTGACTCATTCTGTTGCACGGAGCAGTAAAGGGCTCATCACTAGTACAGAACTACTGCGATTACAGTTGGTGAGAGCAAAAAAAGTCTTTTTTGCTCCCAACTGAGTGAATGAGCTGATATCTAAGGTCACAGCCGTGACACTGTACTGTACCTTCACTGTAAAACTTTTTAGAGTAAAATTACAGTAAATTACTGGCAGCAGTTTCTCCAGTAGGTTACTGTAAAATTTACAGTACATCTACTGTATTATAGAAATACAGGTTCGTTTACTGACAAACTGACTCGAAACGAAGAAAAAAAATAGCGTGATGTTTGAATGTTTAACTCTAAATTATGTTACAACTAATCCATGAAAACTCTATATTAGTATTACTGGAAAAACAACACATTGTGATTATTTCAGCCCTGATAAAAATTTAATAAAACATTTTTTCTTTTCGAAAATAACGGCTTTATTTTCCCGACATGCTCAGCTGAAAACCGTAAGTTCCTGAATGCCTGAGCAATCGTGATAACTTCCACAATGCATTGCTTTTACAGCAATATACTGTACAACCATAATACAGCAAGTTACTGTTACAATTTGACTGTAAATTTACAGCAAAGTCTTACAGTGTTCAGCAAAAGATACACTGGACCATCCAGCAGCAACATTTAAAATGATGCACCATTCTGTTCACGAAAATAACAATCAACACGTTGTGTCCATCTTGTGTAAATTTAACAATATTTTCATACAACTGTAATAACTGGGATTTGTGTGAATAAATATGATACAAGATAGGACAGGAGGCAGAGCAACCATTCACAGTGTGACAACCATTTCACTTTGGTGACAGCCTATTTACCTTTTTCCTTCAATTCCTATCTTGGTCATAAGCTAATACTGGTTTATATGGCCTGCATGAAACAACAGGGTAAGAATGAACAGGGCAAATTATCTAAGATAAACCTCTGGTACTCTGACTTCAGAGCATTGCAGGTTTACCACAACAGACCCATTAAAAACATCCACCGTCACATTATGATGTAGCCTAGTGTAAAGGCAGCTGGATGATCTTTTCCCAAGCTCTTGTGAATTCTCCTTCATATCTTTGCTTGACCTCATGACATTTTCCATCGATCTATTTTTCCAAAAAGGACCTAGAAAATCCATTTTTTGACTTTTTGCCTACAGCTCTGCAGTCCGATTGAGTGTTTTCCCCCATGAGACACAGGGGCAGCAATGAGCCAATGCCACATTGGAATGTATTCTTTATCTTTAGAGTATTTTTGCTTTTCTATGAGAAGCACTGTCCTCGCATGCAGGAGATAAAACCACAGCTCTTTTGCTGCTATTCGTGTGAAGGAGTAAAGTGCAGCAATATAAATGTAAAAACCCAGATTTAACCAACAAGTTTGTTGTGTCGAAGAGAACAGAAGTTTATGTTATTGTTTTGCAAAAGCCTCATGGTAGTTGTGCCGGATTTATACGAGGTCACCAGTGGATGTGGAGCATGCAATCCATCTTGACGATGCATGTCACTCAACGTGGAGATCTATTACACACTTCCTGCCATCAGATGGCTGTAAAGGGGGCTAACTGAAAGAGAAGGCAGTCATATATGCAAGCTGCTGTGGATGACAGATGCTGCTGGAAATCCGACATGAATATTTACTTTGCCTCGAGAGCATCATTGGAATTGTATTTATGTTGCAAACAGATGCTCATACTGGTCAAAGAATGTATAATTGAAGGGTAAGAGACAACCTCTCGAGCATAAATAAAAGGAATCTGTGATCTTGGAGAGGTTTATGTGAGAGTGAAGTGGTGAAAACAGCACAGAATGCAATCTATCCATGCATACTTTGCTGCTGACCTGATCTTAGTAGGTGAGTGGGAGGACGATGCAAAAAGCTGCAAACTAAAAATCTGTCTGGTTCCACTTCAGTGAGCCACCAAAACACACAAGATAAGCAGGTAAGAACGCTCCCTTTATGCTCAGGATTATAGTATTTTGCACTATGTGCCTGCAAATAATAGAGCCCTTTGAGTCTAATTCCTGCAATAAAATATTGTTTATCTGGAATATATGGGAATATATTTAATCAACAAAAACCCTCATGCCTGAGGTGCATTTTTATTCATTGTTCTGTTGGTCGATGGTGTTTGATTTGATGTTGCTATATATTGTACCACAAAAAGTCATTCTCAGCTGGAGAGCCCATTTAGCTCTCAGTGAGCTGCTGCTGCTGTCTGACTATCCAGGTGTCCCACTGTTTTCAAAATCCATTAAACTCTTAGAATAAAACTCCTTCTACCTGGGTGAATGTAACTTATCATTTTAAACAGCATGTGATGCATCATTCAGATCTATAATAATGGCGATATACTGTCACAATCATGACAGTTGTTTTAACAATAGTCCCATTTTGAAGTTTTGGTTTTGTTCATCTCTTCCACCAGAAAACAGTTTTGGAAGAAAATAAATATGTTTATAATGCATTACAGACATGGACATTTATAATGCATTGCTAAAAAAGCAATAGGCCTACATCAAGAATCATATCACATTATACATCATTATATAATGACTTATAAGGTCAAGTTTGGTCACACATGGATTATAGTGTATTATAATACTCTTAGTTGTAATTCATCATTACATTTTTATAATTACTATCATCTGATTATTGGGTTAGGCATATAATGCATTATAAGTATGTTTATTTATTTATTTAAGTCATGATAAATTGCTTTATAATGTGATATACAGAGCTGTAATGCACTATAAGTATTTTTGTAATAACGTTATATCTACAAGCTGTTTTAAAGGATTTATGAAACCACCAAGAGGCCAATTTGGGTTGATGACACTAAGAGAAGAAGACATGGCAGGCTCCTCTGAACTTGGCAAATCCATCAGAGGGTTTACACTTTCTATCAGCCCTGATGGAGCGAAGGAGAAACATGGTACTAACATTAACCTTAAGGTCACGGCGTTTGCCTGCGATGGAGCCAGTTGTCTCATAAAAGCGAATTAATTTACTGTTGTTGCCAAAATGAAATTCTTATGTTGAGTTCAGGCACAAACATACTAAAACCAAACTTGGAAAGTGGAAACTAAAGTTTAGGAGGCCCTACAGCATCAGTATAAATATGGGCAGGATGCACTGCAAAAAAGCCAACTTGTATTTTTTGGCCTAAAACAGTGATTTAATTTGGTAAAAGTTAGCACAACAATGGGAGCCAGTTGTCTGCTCAAAAACAAGTTTGTGAGTTGTTGTTACTTATATCTTTAAGTTGGGGTTCACAACAAGGGACAATAGTTCTGATAACTCTTATTTCTTTGTTGTGAAATACAGTCATTAGCGAAAGCTAGTGGCTAACTGATACTAGCGGCTAACTGATGCTAGCGGCTAACTGATGCTAGCGGCTAACTGATGCTAGCGGCGCTGCTTGTTACAGCTACAAGAGTAGCCATTAGCGTATCAATGCTAACTCAAAATTGTGGTCGCAACATTAGCTGACATTTCATAGCGGCGTTACAATCGTGCCAGAGAAATTCAGAGTTGAGCAAACTCAAAAACAAAA
Source organism: Centropristis striata (assembly GCF_030273125.1). Taxonomy (NCBI): domain Eukaryota; kingdom Metazoa; phylum Chordata; class Actinopteri; order Perciformes; family Serranidae; genus Centropristis; species Centropristis striata. The sequence continues at coordinate 42,160,812 of NC_081518.1, read as the reverse complement.
CTTAAAATATTTAGTTTAATTGTCCAACTTAAAATTTTATCGAAGTTTGTTGCCTTGAAATTTTGAGTTCACCCAACTTTTCTTTTTTGCAGTGTGAGTACAGTTTACTGATTTTACTTTTTAAGAAACTGATACTGTACGTCTCATTGTACACTAAATATTGATTTGTGTGTGTATTCCTGTGTACCTGGTTAGTGATGTACTGATGTTACTTTTTGAGGATTTCTGGGTATTGAAGTCTTCCACATTTATCTTCTTGTGTTGCTGACGAGGTTAATGAAATTCCCTTATGTATTGCTTGAATAAAAAAACATCCAGGCATTTTTAAAATACAAAGAATATATTGAATTTTTAAGGAAAGCTGATTTAAAATACACAATTTATTCAATGTCAATTACCTTATTAAAAAATAAAAATAGTTAAGCTTCTATTAGATGAACTGAAAATAAAATGTACCTGTTCTTTCTTGTTTGTGACACACTTTAATTGCTTTAAACTTAAGGTGTGATCTGAGTGTTATACTGTTGATGACTGTATTATATAGTGTGCAGTATATATATGTATATGAGTACTTACAGTGGTGGGGGAGCTGCATTCACTGACTGACTGGCATGTTTCTGAGGCCTCTGACGATGCTGAGCTGGATGACTTCTACACAGAAAAACACAAAAAAAAACACAAAACTTTGTTGACTGATTTTCACAAACTGATTAAGAGTCTAATGCAGGGGTGTCAAACTCTGGCCCGCGGGCCAAACTTGGCCCGCAGTGTAATTTTATTTGGCCCGCGAGGCAATACCAAATTATTATATTATTATTGTACTATAAAAGCTGACCTGCCGGTATTATACGGCGCATTTACCGCTAATACTAGATTTATTATTGTTATTTTATTTTTAAATGTATTTACCTGTTGAAAAACTTTATTTTGATATTTAAATCAGAAGGATGCAAATAGAAAAGAGGCATACGATTTTTATTTAACTTTTATTTAATAAATTAATGACATTGATGTGTTTTTTATTTGAAATTTGATTTTTTATGTCTGCACTATTTAGTTATATATTGTATGTTTATAAGCGTTGCTGGTTCCATATTTAATATTAAAAGCAAAACATGTTTGGTATATATTAAAAGTTTATTTGTTCAATGTTGGCCCGCGATTTTATTCAAGTTTTAAATTTTGGCCCATTGTGTATTTGAGTTTGACACCCCTGGTCTAATGTTTAAATTTGTGTTGTGTTGTGTGTGTGTTGTCTCCTCTATTTGTATCTTACCTATGTACTTGCTGTCTTTTATATTTGTATTTATTTTTATTTTTTAGGGACTACAGATGCAAACTAGCAGCCTTGCTATAATCCGGCATTTTTACAAAGATGTTTATCGATGTTCATTAATGTGCACTGTCCCTATCCAAAAATAAAGTATTCGTATAATTTCCATATTTCTCCTTCAAAAGATAAGCTAAAAAATATGGGGGAAAAATGTTATTTACACAGTAAAAAGTTGGAATTAAATATTTTTACCTCTTTCCATGAAATGATTGTTACAATGTGATTTATTTTTGACAGTTACAGTGCATATCTTCTCAAAACTTTATAAATCAATCCCTTCAAAACATATCACAATGAAAATGAAACCACAATTAACTGTCTGAAAACTAAATTATTCCAACTTTATGGGCAACTGTGTATTTATTTCTTGTTGTTTTTATTTTTATTGACTTATTTTTTCATCTATGAAACAGGTGGGGATAAGTGACCTACCTTTTTCTCTAGTGAAAAAGGTGGGAGAAAAACTGTCAGGTAATTTTTATTTGTTTCTTTTTTTTAAATTTCTTTTTTTTATTAAAATGGGTGATTAAAAAGTTATAATGATGCAATTCAGACACATATTACAACAACAAACACTTTCACAGATGAAAAAAAACTTATAAAGATTATTCTGGCAAAACCTTTATTTATTTTTTTTTCTCCAGTGAAAAAGGTGGGGGAAAAACTGTCAGGTAATTTTTTTTTTTTTTTTTTTCATTAAAATGGGTGATTAAAAAGTTGTAAGTTTTGTAACGTTGCGTAACATAATGATCATAATGATGCAATTCAGCCACATATTACAACAACAAACACTTTTCACAGATAAAAAAAAGGAACTTGGAAAGATTATTCTGGCAAAACCTTTTTTTTTTGAGTGTTTTAAGTCATAAACACAGGAGAGAAAACAAAGGTCAGACAGAAAAAAGATAGAACTTAGAAATATTATTCTGGCAAAACCTTTATTTTTTTGGTGTTTTAAGTCATAAACACAGGAGAGAAAACAAAGGTCAGACAGAAAATAGATCAAAGTTTTTCCTCTCACTTGCCTCTCAGGGCTTCCGTTTGAAAATGCCAATGAGGTGAGATCATTGTGGCTGATCAAGTAAATCAATTTGGATAATTAAAAGTTGATTTCTCGAAGCTATTCAGAGGCATGTCTGCACACTGACATTTTAAGGCTCATTACACACTAACTAATAATCTGCGTACCTGGCTGGTGATGTCCGAGGGCATGGGCGAGGGGGGCTTGGAGTAGATGTTTGCATCTTGGGACACGAAGCCCGAATCGTGGGAGGAGACGCTGCTGAGGCGGTGGGCAGCGATGCCCCCTGGTGGCGGAGGCTGATGCGGCAGGCTGCTGCGGTAGCGATGGGAGGAGGAGGAAGAGGATGAGGTGGGTGAGTGGGGCTGGGAGCCTCCACCACCTCCACCAATACCAGCACTACCACCTCCCCCTGATGAACGGGAGGCACTACTGTGGGCGCTGTTGACGCTGCTGCGGGGGGGTGGGAAGGAGAGGTGCAGAGGAGCAGGGGAGGAGGGGGGAGTGAGGGAAGGGTGAGGAGTGTGAGGTGAGGATGAAGGTGATGGTTGCCGTTGTGGACAGTATTTAGAGGGAGAGAGTGTGATTACAGGGTAAAAGAGACAGTTTAGGAAAGGTTAGGAAGATAGAAAGAACGTTTATGAGGAGGTGGTTATCGGAGGAGGTGATTGGAGGATGCATTGGAGGATTTAGTGTTTGGTTTATGTGATGGGTGGAGTTCAGGAGTAGTTCACAGGAAGTTGTTGGTTGATCAGGTCAGGGAGAGCCCGAAATGCAATGATGCATTAAAGTCACACACCAGTCACAGTTAAAAGCAGAGAGAACCCGAAAGAGGAAGGAAACAAGGTAACCAAAGAACCCGAGAGAAAGAGGGCAAGTCACATGAGTGCACACACACACAAGACACAAAAATAGAAGACAGACGAGTAGAGAAAGAAAGAAAGAAAGAAAAAGTGCAAGCGGAGAAGAAGAGAAAGTACAGAGGATGATAGTTACGGTATAAGGGAGAATGGGGGAGAGGGAAGGGCAGGAGGGGGTAGACAGAGAGTGTGTAAACTTATGAGGATCCAGGGCACACACACACACACACACACACACACACACACACATACACACACACACACACACACTAAACACTGCAGGCAGAAGGCTGTGATCCTGCATGCTTTAGAGCTTCACCTTGAGGGCGACTGCTGCTACATGCGTACACTGACAGACTGATTCACACACACACATACACAGAAGGATGTTTTACAGACAAGGAACTACAGAAATACATTTTTAGTTTAAAGTATTCTTCTCGTAGAGTTCATTTTGGTATTCAAAGATTTTGAGTTGGAGTACTGAATGCATTTACACCTACAGGAGAAATAAAACATTCACCAATAAATATCAACATTGTTTTTGTGTTAGAAGTTTAATGAAATTGTATGTTTAATTATGCAAAAGATGCATTATTATTATTATTATTATTATTATTATTAAATATGTGCTGCTCTGCATATATTTCCAGAACAGAAATTTAAACATTGCAAAAAGTCAGGTTCAAAATGCTTGTTTCACTTGGTTTTCACAGAGGGAATTTTTTTTATCCGTCTATGAATCAGAAACCATTGTTAAAAATATATATTTTAAAGAAAGCATGAACTGTGCATATGCTGACAATATCCACTATTTGTGTCTGAAGGCTTCATTTATCAGGAGATCGAACTAAACTGAAGATGACCGGACAAACAGTAATGATGGACTGACACACAGACAGAAGGACTGACAGTCCAATGAGACATAAACATCAGTGAAGGCTCCTCTTTCTTAAATCACTGCAAATAACACTGCAGAGCAAGTACAAAGTGTTGGTTATGTCTGAGTGTGTGTGTGTGTATTTGTGTGTGTGTACCTGCACATGCTGCTCTTGCGGGAGCCAGAGCTGCTCGGGGAGGAAGGAGGAGTCTGATAGGACCAGCTGTAGTCAGACCCCTTCAGATCCTTAATCACCTGAGAGGGACACAATGAGACAGAGGTGGTTTCTTCTTCTGGTTTCCTGTGCTCTGTGCGGAGTGTGTGTGTGTGTGTGTGTGTGTGTGTGTGTGTGTGTTCTTGTACTTCCTACATAGTGAGGACCGTAACACGTTTTTAACCAACAGCGTGAGGACATTTTTGCAAAGTGAGGACATTTCGGCCGGTCCTCACTTCTTTAAAGGCTTTTTTGAGATTTCAGACTTTGTTTTAAGGGTTAAAGGTTACATGATAATGATAATTAACTCAAACTGTATTGTGTGGTGACAAAACTACCTAAATTAAAGTGAAAATGTCCTTCGTTTTCATCTTTGTCAATATTTTTCATACATAATGAAGATGGATAAAACAAAGGAAATAAAGGCAAAATGCACTGTGACCTCTTTTAATCTCCTACCCGACAAATACCCCATTACAAAAAACTAAAACTAATAAAAACACTAAACTAAAATTAAAGACTTTCACTCTAAAAACTCATTAAAACTAACTGGATTTGAAAACAAAAATTCACAACGAAATTAAAACTAAAACTATTATAACCTTGATAGGGAATTCACTGTTCCAAAGAGGGTCCTCACAAAGATAGAAGAACATGAATGTGTGTGTATGTGTGTGTGTGTGTGTGTGATGTGTGTGTGTGTGTGTGTGTGTGTGTGTGTGTGTGTGTGTGTGTGTGAGAGAGAGTGTGTTATGTGAGTGTGTGTGTGTGTGTGTGTGTGTGTGTGTGTGTGTTACCTGCTCACTAGCTGGGGGCAGTTTGTGAGGATCAGTTGTCAGCACAGTGAGGTCATCAATGATGGCCTGCAGGTGGGTGATCTCTCCCAGCATGGCGATCTCTCCGTTCTAAAAAAAAACAACAACATAAAAACGAGGACTCTAATATCCTTGACATGCTGTCATAAAACCAGACATCAGGGTACAGTAGCTAGAGAGAGTATACATCTTAAAATTAAAAAAAAAAGAATGAAAATTATTTTCCAACTTGAGAAAAAATGACAATGGTGTTGTTGTGTACACATACAACAATATGACTTCAATTTTTTTGTATATTTTCCCTAATTTAATACGTAATAACTGTACCCAATTCAATACATTTAACATATGTTTGAAGATTTTTTTTTTTTTAAATCTGCCTAAATTTTCCAAAACATGATGTGAATTGATAAAAAAATTATATATTCTCTGAATATTGTTGTATTCAATTCATCCATATTGGTATGCCCAATATACAGCCTTGTGTCAACTCTCATGATAAATACATTATAATAAATTACATTAGCTTGGGGTTGGGCTTCTGCTTCTTTTGTTTGATGAAATCCATGGCAAATATGATGTGATGTCATTTTAATATTCAGCAGTTATATTCGTAATTCAGGAAAAAATAATACATAATTAATGAAAAATAGTAATAATTCACTTTTTTTTTAGACTAATTGAGTTATCATTTGATCTAGGAAATGGAAAAAATATACATCCCACTGTCTAAGGTGATATCGTTAAATGTTTCATTTTTTAAGTTAAAAATCCAAAGATATTCAGTTTAATATGAATGTGAATATATGAAAGAGAAAAGCAGGATATAAAAAAGGAAATCTCCACATTTGAGAGTCTAAAAACAGCATTTTCTGCCATCTGTTTTTTACTAGTTGAATACGTATTGCAGCTCTAAATCATATCAGAAAATTTCTTGCTAACATGGGAGACTAACACACACCTTCTGTATGTTTGTTTAGTTGCAGTATGTTGCCTCCCAGTGGAAATCAAGGGCAGTGAAAGATACTTTCACTGCCCTTACCTGAGTTAAAGCCACAACCTGTCATTTTTGGACGCTACATTTTAGATCTGTTGACAAGCATAAATAAAGAGTATGAGACCAATAATCTGCCAGTCATCAAACAGTATAAAAGGCAGATTCACTGTCATGTCTGCAAACATTTCTGATGTAAACAAACCTTTATCAGAGTAAGGGTACGCAACATATTCTGTCTAGTGGCAGCTCCAGCCCCCCAGGTGGTTCAGGAAAATGGATTTATAGTTCTCCTCTCAACAAATCCCTCACTTATACAGGAATTCTGTATAAGCTACATAGTTGTGAACAAGGAAGTTTCTTCATAATCTCATCTATGTGTTGCAACTTTGAGGTATCCAAAGTGTACTGTACTGTTGTCCTACATATTAACGTTTATGTGTTAGGACGTGGTCTAATTCAGTAGTTCTCAACCTTTTTGAGTCGTGACCCCCAATTTAACATGCATGTTGTCCGCGACCCTCACTCACTGAACACAATCTTACACGCACAGTTCAGACCACCCTAAAAAGAAACAAAATGACCACAAAAAGACACAAAATGACTAAAAAAAGACACAAAATGACCAAAAAAAAGACACAAATTGACCAAAAAGACACAAAATTACCAAAAATAGAAACAAAATTACCAAAAAAACCCAAAATGACTAAAACAAGACACAAAATGACAAAAAAGACACAAAATGACCAAAAAAAGGCACAAATTGACCACAAAATGATTAAAAAGACACAAAATGACCAAAAAAAGACACAAAATGACTAAAAAAAGACACAAAATGACCAAAAAAAGACACAAATTGACCAAAAAGACACAAAATTACCAAAAAAAGAAACAAAATTACCAAAAAAAGAAACAAAATGACTAAAAAAAGACACAAAATTACCAAAAAAAGACACAAAATGACCAAAAAATGATTAAAATGACACAAAATGACCAAAAAAAGACACAAAATTACCAAAACAGACACGAAATGACAAAAAAAGACACAAGATGACAAAAAAGACACAAATTGACCAAAAAAGGAAACAAAATTCCCAAAAAAACAAAACACAAAATGACCAAAAAAGACACAAAATGACCAAAAAAGAAACAAATTGACCAAAAAAGACACAAAATGACAAAAAAAACCACATGAACACTTTAACACAGTGGAGACAGAGCTGACTTCCAAAATGATTTGGCAACCCCCAAAAATCATCCCCAAGGTTGAGAATAGCTGGTCTAATTAACCATAATGACCAACTATTTTGGAGACAGGTGCCCTTAAAGTCCCCCACCTCACTAAAGACACAGAAACCTTCTTCAGACATAAACCTAACAGAATGATTTTCTGATTATTGGAAAGTTTGTAAGAAAATGTTATCCAATGTTTCAGTAATTTTTGTCCAAAGTAAATAAAATATTTCATATCATCTAATTTTGGGACCATACAGTCAACAGCTCTTGAGTCACTCAGAGCAAAGCACAGAAGCTGAATGTTGAATCTCTCTATCTCCTCACCACAACAGGCTGGAGGAAGCCGATGAATGTGCAGAAGCGTCCTCTCTCCTCCACCAGGGCCCGGCGCACCGCCTGCTTCTCCGTCTCCTCCATCAGCAGACACATGTCAGTCACATCCTGCATGGCACTGTCCAGCTGAGGCTGCAGGTCCACTCGGCCTGGACAATGGTGGGGAGAGAAACCAAATATGAGACAGGAGACAGCAGTGAAACAGGCCAAGGAGAAGATGATGGACAAGTATGAAGGAGATAATATAAGTTTTCACCAGAGGAGGTGCATGGAAAGGAAGAAGGAAATATAAATGGAGGTGCAGATTGTGTCAGTGAAAGGGAGAAAAGGTCTGTGTGGGTATTTACAGCAGTAGAAAAAATGTGAAAATGATGATGTGGAAAGGAATCTTAAAACCCATTTTTATTCACTGGCTTTTAACTCAACATGAGCCTTTGCTCTGTTTTATTTTTTGTTTTTATTTGTTCTTAAATTAAGATTAATTTTAAAATTGAGATTAATTTTAAAACCCACTTTTATTTACTGTTTTTTGTTTTACCCAGCATGAGACTTGCTTTGTTTTAGTTGTTTTTGCTTGTTCTTTGTTTTTATTGTTGGTCTGTCCTGCCATGTACAGCACTTTGTATCAGCTAACGCTGTCTTAAAGGGCTCTATAAATAAAGTTGATTTGATGTGGACTTGATGGGTATATGTGTCCATCACTAGAATACATTATGAAGCTCAGACTGAGTGAAACAAAGTAAGCAGCACAAATACCTGTGTGATGTTTTGGCTCAGTACTTGTTTTCATTTGTATGTGGAATCGTTTTTAAAAGTCATCTTAAAACCTATTTTTATTTATTGGCTTTTAACCACACATGAGACTCTGCTCTTGTTTTATGGTTTGCTTTTATTAATTGTTTTTTAAATTGTCTTTTAAAAAGCAATGAATCTATTTATTTTAGTGTTTATTTCCCGTTTTATTTATTTTATTGTTTACTGAGTCAATGCCTCAGTGCTGTTTTGCTGATTTTTCTCCATTGTGCACAGAGACTAAACAGATTTGATCATGCTTAGCCAGTTCAGAGGCAATGTATATATGTGTGGACTTGCTGTTTTTGGCCACATGGGGGCAGCAGAAACAAGCTGTGAACACAACACCGACGTAAAACTTGTATGCTGTTAAGGTGAATTTGTTTGTAAACTGTTCACATCCAGCAGAAACAGAGCAACATTAGCATTTGTGTCCACCAAAATGTACAATCCAATTATTAACCCTTTCATCATTACACATAGCAATGATGCTGCAACAGATGCTCCACCACATCTGAACATTTTTGAAAAGCTGCAAGAAACGTATTACGAGTGCATCAAACTTACTGGGTGACTTGATTTGGCAAGAAAAGACCCAGTCTGTATCTTTTTGATTTTTTCAGTGGCGTTTAGGTTCATAAAATGTACCCACATTTAAGAATATGTTGTATATTGATATAGATATTCCTGTATTCCTATGTTGCAGCATCTGCACTGCAAGAAAGCCAACTTGTCTTTTTTGGCCTAAAACAGTGATTTAAGTTGGTAAAACCTGGAAATATAAATTATTGACATTTAGGGCAATTATGTAAGTTAGCACAACAAAGGAAGCCAGTTGTCTGCTCAAAAACAAGTTGGTGAGTTGTTGTTACTTATATCTTTAAGTTGGGGTTCACAACAAGGGACAATAGTTCTGATAACTCTTATTTCTTTGTTGTGAAATTTGGTCATTAGCGAAAGCTAGCGGCTAACTGATGCTAGCGGCTAACTTATGCTAGCGGCTAACTGATGCTGACGCTGCTTGTTACAGCTACAAGAGTAGCCATTAGCATATCAATGCTAACTCAAAATTGTGGTCGCAACATTAGCTGACAAGTTATTACAATGTAAATTATAAGTTAATGCAACTTACAGTTGAGTTGACAAAAATCTGAATTCAGAGTTGAGCAAACTCAAAAACAAAACTTAAAATATTTAGTTTAATTGTCCAACTTAAAATTGTATCGAAGTTTGTTGCCTTGAAGTTTTGAGTTCACCCCACTTTTCTTTTTTTGCAGTGTGCTGTATATGTTTTTTTGTGCTCACTTTATCACAGTTGCCACTTTTTGTGGCTAAAGATTGATGGTTTTCTGTGGAACACTTAAAATGTAAACAGAAAAAGTTGATCACATTGTGTGAGGTTGTGCAACTTCCCCTCTCTGTCACTGTGTCAATCCACACCTAGTGTAATGAGAGTACAGAGCCAAAACACAAATAATGTGTTTCTGCCTTAAAACTTCATTACTTGCTGCAATTGCACAGCAGTTGCTTGATGACAAAGAGGAAGACATATGTGAATCCTGTAAGCATGGTGTAGAAAATCTCAATCCCATCTATTGTTAACAGGACATGAGATGCAAGACATGAAATAACTCTTTGTAGTGTTTCAGCATGCAAAAAAAGTCAGTGGATTTGTCTGCAGTATCAAAGAAATAATGAAAGAGAGGACAAGAGAGGAAGGGCAGCATTAGAGCAGAATGAAAGCCTGCAGTGTGACTACAAAGCTTATAGTAGCAGCTACAGAAGTCATGCAGGAGTCAAGGAAAAAGAAGTTAAATTACATCATGCATCATCTGGGGTGAAACTGCACGACTCCAACTTCTCAAACAGCTATAAAACTATAGCAGCAGAACTCTAACCTGTCTCCATGCAAAAAAAAAAATGGTTTCATAAATGTTTTTATTGTGAAAAAAGATAAGAGCATTTGAAATATTATATGACCTCCTTAAATTTTTAGGCAATAAATGGATTGCAGGGGGTTCATAAGCTCCAGGCTCAACATGTAGCAATGTAAAGACCCAAGATATGTGTTAAAGAGTTAAACTAAAACAGCAGGACATCTAACTTTAAAGCTTTATATTCCATTTTTTGTTTTTATTGTGCTTATGTGGTACATTTCACAAAATGTATGCATAATAATATTACCACACACTAATAACGAATAAACTGCTAAGTACTGCAATGAATTTTGTGAAAATGGGGGAAATTGTAGTGATGCCCAAATAAAACATTATATACCATATATGTAGACTGTAGTTTTGTAATATACATGGTAATTGTATTTATGTTTGTAATATATATATATATATATATATATATATATACACACATATATATATATATATATATGTATATATATATATGTATATATAGTAATTTACAATGTACACGTATAGGTATTTATAATGTAATATAAATTGTTGATAGTATATATATACATATATATATATATATATATATGTATGTATATATAGTAATTTACAATGTACACGTATAGGTATTTATAATGTAATATAAATTGTTGATAGTATATATATATATATATATATATATATATCTCTTTAATTGTTTATAATATTTGTATGTGACTATATTGATTATTCATATATATGTATATAGATATCTATATCTATATACACACAATTGTTCATTATTTCATATATATATATGCACTAATATAGCTTTTTACCATACTGACATGTTAATAACATAATACTAACTATCCAAGTCAAATTGATCTGTTAACGGGTAGGACTAGATACGTTTTTTTACTTCCTCCTACCCCCTTTCGAGCATGTAGAAAGTGTCTGGTTTTTTTTTATTTTTTGCTTTTTTGTTTTGTTTTTTATTTATTCATCTATTAATATTTAAACTTGTTTTTTTTTTATTGCTTGCATGTTCGAAATAAAGACAACCAAACAATTTGTTGTTTTTGCAGACCCTACTCAATGTCATTCTTGTAAAAAAAATTAAAAATAAAAAAGAAGTGCAAGGAATGGCAATTCAGTGTGCTTCCAAACTTTTGTTGACCAGAGAGCCACATCTACTGGGCTGAGAAAATTAAGAAAAAGCTTCATGAAGCTTCATTTGGTCCATTTGTACCTACAACTAATTTATGAGGAACCCTGGTAGGTAAATCCAGGCCCGTTTACAAGGATCTTCAGTGCCCTGAGGCCAACTTTTTATGACTTTTCCATATTATAAAACAATTCTCTAATATGCATGGAAACTTTCCCATGGCCACTGGGAACCCTTGAATCCCAAACGTCCACTATCTACACACATGCTGGTATGGTAATGTGCAGAGAAGGTTGGGGATGTGAGTAATAACAGGAAGTGATGCGGCAGAGCTGTAGTGAGTGATAGGCTGATACTTACCCTGGATCTCTATTACAGGGGGACAAATACCGCGGGGAGGGAGGGACAGAGAGGCGGTGGCAGTGAGAAGGGAGACCGCAAAAAGGCAGCAAAATAAGGAAAGATAAAGGGAGAGAGAGAGAGAGAGAGAGACAGAGGGAGAGAGAGAGAGCAGACAGAGCAGAACTCATTGTTAAGGTTAGTACAAGGAAGCCATCACAAGACAGCCACAGTGCCACAGGTTAGAGCAAAAAAACACTGCTGCAACCAAAAACTGAATTTAGAAATAATAATACCACCAAGCCCCAGCGCTGACAGGCTTAACCACACACTCACACATCACAACAAGGAACACTGCACTGTTTCACAATCAGTTTGACCAAATGTAATACTTGTTAACAATGTTTTATCATTGCATTTAATGTTTGTATCATGTATTAATAATGTAATAAAACAATAACAAGAATAAGAATAAACATACACGACCGGTCAAAAGTTTTAGAACACCCCAATTTTTCCATTTTTTTATTGAAATTCAAGCAGTTCAAGTCAAATGAACAGCTTGAAAGGGTACAAAGGTAAGTGGTGAACTGCCAGAGGTAAATAAAAAAAGGTAAGCTTAACCAAAACTGAAAAATAATGTACATTTCAGAATTATACAAGAAGGCCTTTTTCAGGGAACAAGAAATGGGTTAACAACTTAACTCTATGGAGTCTTGGGCTATTTTGTCCATTTTTTAATTCTTTTCATGTCTTTGTAAGTCATTCTGTGTCTTTTTTTTGTCATTTTGTGTCTTTTTTTAGTCCTTTAGTCCAACATAAAATGTGATTTTGAATCTTTTTTTTTACTTTCAAAACACTATCATGCTCAATAAAGAATTTTAAATGTTGCAAATGTGCATTAATTTTAGAGTACACTGAGACATTAAACTGCATCATTTTCAATTAAATTCTGGAAAAGTTGGTGTGTTCTAAAACTTTTGACCAGTAGTGTACATCTGTACTCATGTACCAACAACTAACATGTTACTGACAAAAGACAGAATACATGAAAACAGATGTTACTTCGAAGTTTACTTTACAGACATCTTGCATGTATGTATTTATCTGCCTGGCAACTGAATGGAAGCTTCTCCAGAAAGAAAGCACTAATTATTGGTTGCTGCATCACTGAGTGAAGTGTTTCAGGGCAAATGAGAAAAGACCAGTAAAACCATTGATCACCACTAGATGGCAATATAATCCTACAATTCTTATGACCTAGACTGAAAAAGTCATGGTTCTTGACCTCAGTGAATAACTTAATTTTGTGTTTGTGTATGTTGGCACTGAATCCATCAATGTATTTAGAGTCAGTTTTGCAATGATTTTTATCACACATTAAAATCAGATACAAAGCTTTGGCCTTGTGAATATTGTTGTTGGTGCTGATTTACTATTCACAAGCACTAGCAGCAACAGTGACGAGGTCACAGAGATAACAATAAATCAACTGAATGTCCAAATATGCACAGCTGGAGCATGTGAGCTACACAGAAACACCACGGATACCAGCAGTGATGTTGTCTTTGAGTTTAACACCATTAACACCTCTGAATTGTTACTTTCTGTCTGTTCTGTCAAACATGAGAGAAGCCTGGGCTCGACTGCTGACTCTTACCTTTACGAGCCTTCTTCTGTAGTTTCATGGTGTCAGATGACTTCTTCTTGATCTCATGGCGTGACCTCTTGTACTCTTGAAACAGAATGAACAGAGATGCTTTAGTAACAGGAATGCAAATCCCTCCATCTGTACTCAAATTACCTTGCATTCCCAATATTAATCTAACTAGAAATGCTTCCGAAAGCTGTGCAACTAAGAGCTCCCTGCAAGGAAAACACTGAGTTAAACTTGAACAATATCTTTAATTTGTGGCAGTCAGTCCAGGCTGTCAGTATAGTAGATCTGAAAGCAGTTAGATTTTTCTAAAAGCATGGGATATTGTCAGAAAATGTCAAGAAGGCTTCTATTCGATTTGTGAGTGATTTACATTTACATACATCATTTCAAATCACAACTCAAAACACATCTGTTTAAAACTGCTTATTCCCTCTGATCACAATAACCCTGTCCAATCTATCTTTTGTATTGTATTGTTATTAATTCTGTGTATTTTATTGTATTTTATTGCTGAATCTTTTCTATCTTTTTTGTACGGTGTCCTTGAGTGCCAAGAAAGGCGCCTCCAAATAAAAAATGTATTATGTGTGCATTATCATGTGACAGAGAAGATTTTCCCTGATTAACCCTTTATCAGGCAAAGAACTATATTTGGTAACTTCAGGTAATATTTCGAGAAAAAAGTTGCAACTTTACTAGATTAAAGTGGCAAATCTACAAGAAAAAAAGTCGCAGATTTAAGAGATTCAAAGTGGCAAATCTGTGCAAAAAAAAGTTGCAGATTTACGAGAAAAAAGTGGGAAAAAAGCAACTTTTTTCTCCCAGATTCACCACTTTAACCCTTAATAGGACTCTCATTGAAATACTTGCAAATTCCAAATTTCAACCCTAGAGAATATTGGAGGATATTACATACTGCCTGAATGTGTAAAAAAAACATAAGAAATAATATTTTGAGAAAAAAGTTTACGAGATTAAAGTGGCAAATCTACAAGAAAAAATGTGTAGATTTATGAGATTTAAAGTGGTGAATCTGGGAGAAAAAAATAGCTTTTTTCCCACTTTTTTCTGGTAAATCTGCGACTTTTTTCGTGCAGATTTGCCACTTTAAATCACTTAAATCTGCGACATTTTTTTCTCGTAGATTTGCCACTTTAATGTAGTAAATTTGCAACTTTTTTCTCGAAATATTACCTGAAGTTACCAAAAATAGTTCTTTGCCTGATAAAGGGTTAAGCATGTTTAGCAGTATGTCACCACACAGTAACTTTAGTCTCCATAATATTATAGCACAAGATGCCACATTGTCACCATGTTTATAGGTGTTTGTCACTCTTTATGAAATGTGATTTCAACGTTATAACCTTGACTAATAATGCTCAAAATATGTTTTTATTTTTTATTTTTAAGTCATCTTTAACACAAAACATAACAGTATCAGTAAAGTGCAGCAGCACCTGCAATCAGTCAGCAGTATTTCATTTCTCCATGTGATGGATGACAGAGCAGGATAACAATCAGTCAGCCTATATCACTTTAGTTCATTTTTTTTAAACATGAAATGGACTAAAACAACAACAAAAACATTTTTTTTAAACCAAGACTAACCTTAACTGTAAAAGTCGGCTTCAATCAGAGTTATGAGCATTAGGCTATTTTTATTAATTTCAGCCTCTTGCTTGACATATTGAAGAACCCAACACTGACTCAGTTTTTGCAGTGTCATCCTGCACTGGAATATCAAACACTTGCATGTGCACCTTCCTAGTAGATCACTTCAGAGGTTAGTTCAGTGATTATAAAGTCAATGGTGAAAATCGACATTTTACCTTGAAATAGTTAGATAATATTTTTTTATTGTAAATCCTCATCGTATTAAAAACACCTGTGCATGGTTTGAGGCCTGGTAAGTCTTCAAACTCATGGAAATATCAATCGTATTGGACTTCCTGGATTCCATTTTTCATCGTCTCACTGGTACTTGATAATGACGAGAAAGGGGAAATGGATCAGGTGAGCCACAAAATATGATTTGGAACTAATTTTTCCGGTTATTCCGACACCGCAAACAACTTGTGTATCCACCCCATGATTCTGATCCGCTCCAAATTTTAATTTTATCTTCTTTAGCCCATACTACAGCCTTCCACACAGTTTAATGAAACCTGGGCTTCATGACTTGTGTGTGTGTTTGTACCTTTGGCATGATCCTTATCCAGCTGGTTGGCTGTCTTCTTCCAGTCCTCAATCTTGTCCTGGAGAGGAGTGACCAGACTCTCCATCAAAGCACTGTGGGAGAGATTTAAGAGAAAAGTGCATGTATTAAGAGATAGTGTTGACGCAACACCAATAACTACTATATAACCAATAACCAATAACTACTGCTTTGTTTCATCCATAATCAACCCTAGGTCAAATATTTCCGCTGTATGGTGTCTTGATATGAGACGGACTTGGTGAAAACAGTACACTGCAAAAAAGCCAACTTGGTGGCAATAATGTAAGTTAGCACAACAAAGGAAGCCAAATTGTCTGCTCAAAAACAAGTTGTGAGTTGTTGTTACTTATATCTTTAAGTTGGGGTTCACAACAAGGGACAATAGTTCTGCTAACTCTTATTTCTTTGTGGTGAAATGCGGGAAAGCGGTGAAATTCATTAGCGAAAGCTAGCGGCTAACTGATGCTAGCGGCTAACTGATGCTAGCAGCTAACTGATGCTAGCAGCGCTGCTTGTTACAGCTACAAGAGTAGCCATTAGCGTATCAATGCTAACTCAAAATTGTGGTCGCATCATTAGTTGACATTTCATAGCAGCGTTGCAATCGTGCCAATTCAGCACATTGCAGAAGTTAGCAGAAGTAAGGATTAAAAGTTATTACAATGTAAAATTATAAGTTAGTACAACTTACAGTTGAGTTGACAAAAATCTGATTTCAGAGTTGAGCAAACTCAAAAACAAAACTTAAAATATTTAGTTTAATTGTCCAACTTAAAATTGTATCGAAGTTTGTTGCCTTGAAATTTTGAGTTCACCCAACTTTTTTTTTTTTGCAGTGTAGTAACCAACGACCACCAACTGAAATCAAGACGTTTCTGGAATGAGATACACATATTTCCCTCCACATGTCATTCCACTTGTGATTTTAATATATGGAATACTGGCACCCTTCCTATCCACATATGCATACATATGTGACACAAATGCACACAATTACAGTAAATGTAGGGTTACTGGAACATTTGCACATATACGCAAACACACAATAGCTTTTAGATCGACTCAGTCTTCAAAGGGACCCCTGTCATTACCATAGTCATAGATCATCATCATCATCATCATCATCATCATCATTATCATCCCCATCAATGTAATAGCTTATGCCATGGAAAAGTCATTAAACCATATGGAGAATGAAGGACAAGGCAAACAATGGTTGAAAACAGACTCTTGGTGAGGTTTCCAAAGCGGTCTGTGTTGTGTGCCAGTGGCTGTATTCATTTACAGTCATTTCAATATGTACAGACAGAGCAATGTTCCTAATGGAATCGGAATTGCTGACAAGAAAAGCTCAAAAAGCATGTGTCCCTCCCAACACTAAAAACAAGGTCAACTTTGGATGAAAACACATACAAGGTTTGACTTCTGAAAAACCAAGACCCCAAAAAACAAGTCCACTGGTCGTTAAAACAAGCAGCCACAACCGATGTTTTCATTTTATGCAGATAATAATACTAATAATAATGCAACCTCTATTGGCTGCAGTAATTATGATGGAAGCAAAGGAGGAGGTCAGGTGATTTAGTATAAAGAGCATCAAGGAAAAAAAATCAAGATTTTTGTTTGTGTCCAACATGAAACCAAAAGTCAACACTGAGTTATTGCTACTCAAGTACATAAGAAACGTATTTGGATGATACTATCGTACAGTATATCTTTCTTTTTCTTAAAGAAATATCGTCAGTAGGGGACGAACCTTCCCCCCACTCTGAAAACCTCTTTATGAGAGGGCAGGAACAAACAACCTACACTGCAAAAAAGCCAACTTGTATTTTTTGGCCTAAAACAGTGATTTAAGTTGGTAAAACTTGGAAATATAAATTATTGACATTTAGGGCAATAATGTAAGTTAGCACAACAAAGGAAGCCAGTTGTCTGCTCAAAAACAAGTTGGTGAGTTGTTGTTACTTATATCTTTAAGTTGGGGTTCACAACAAGGGACAATAGTTCTGATAACTCTTATTTCTTTGTTGTGAAATGAGGGAAAGCGGTGAAATTCATTAGCGAAAGCTAGTGGCTAACTGATGCTAGCGGCGCTGCTTGTTACAGATACAAGAGTAGCCATTAGCGTATCAATGCTAACTCAAAATTGTGGTCGCAACATTAGCTGACATTTCATAGCAGCGTTACAATCGTGCCAATTCAGCACATTGCAGAAGTTAGCAGAAGTAAGGATTAAAAGTTATTACAATGTAAAATTATAAGTTAGTACAACTTACAGATGAGTTGACAAAGTCAGAATTCAGAGTTGAGCAAACTCAAAAACAAAACTTAAAATATTTAGTTTAATTGTCCAATTTAAAAGTTTGTTGCCTTGAAATTTTGAGTTCACCCAACTTTTCTTTTTTTGCAGTGTATGTGGTTGTTAGGGTTGTAGGGCATGTTGGGAAAACCCTGATGGGCTAAACTATAAGGTCATCAAAGGAAGCAAAGGAAGGAGGCCAGAAAGGACAGAAACAGTGAGAAAGAAAGGAAGTTAAGAGATATATCTTACTTGGTGAACTGGCGAAGTTTGGCCTCAATGCTGCGATGCCTCATGCACATCCTGGTCAGAGCTGAACCTATATCTCTGGTTGCCCCTGGAAAAAGAAAACAACCAGGTTATACACAGACTTATTTACACACATACAGATGCTACCAAAGCATCTCATTGCATATTTAGCACCAAATGCCATTTTCTGTTCCAGAGAAAGCACACAAAGCTGTGATAAATGTTTACATTACAGCTACTCGTGTGCTGTGTAAAGTAAAAGCTGTTAAAAGCACTGTTCTTCAAACACATGAACAACTACCAAGCTTTTGTATCCCTTAACATTCAGCCAGTATTTACACAAGACCCTGATCTGCCTCTCGTAGATTCTACACACACTCCCGGCTTCGTCCAAATAAAGTAGTGTCTCGTGAGTGTGTGTCTGTGTGAGAGCCAAGCGCTCAGGGACCCAGTTTCGTGAGCTGCTAACCTGCAACTGTAAACACCAGTCTATTTTAAGGCAGAATAGGTCCATGTGGAAAAAGCTGACCCCGGAGTTAAAGTCAGTTTAACTGATGGCAGACACTGCAAACTTCCAAACAAGGTGCTCAGAGCTGCTGCTGCTGCTGCTGTACAGGTGGAGAGCCAACAAGACAAATGTGATGAGAGCTTCACTCTCATGCTATGTACTCAAAGACTTTGCAGCAGAGGTATGGCTTATACAGCATACAGCCTCGAGAATACCATAATCACTGCTGCCACTGAAATGTACACACTGGAAAATTCAGATTAAACAGCAGCCAAATGGGATTTCCTCGAGAGACACTGTTTATCATAGCGGCTTAGACGGGCTAACACAGTAAAATGCTGCAAGTGCAAAGGGAGGAAGGTTGTTATTCCAAATATGTAAGCACCAGATTAATATTTTCATCTAAAATTGGAAAATACACTTTAGGAAAAAAAGGCGGGTTGAATGGTCAACAATTTCAGGATAAATATGGTGCAACGTTTCAGCTACGCCAGAGACAGGGACCACATTGTGGAAGAAAGGAATCTAGCAACTCTGAATTTTATCTAAACTGCTGAAATGTATAATCTACACTTTAGTTGTCAAATTTCGAGATTGCAAATATTGTTCTGAAATTTCTTCTCAGAACTCCAACTTCCTTATATAAAGTAGGGCTGGGCGATATGGCCCTAAAAGAATATCACAATATTTCAGGCTGTTTTTGCGATAACGATATTCTTCACGATATTAGGAAATACTTAAAAAGATATAGAAAATATGATTTTTTTTTTTAGTCTGTATAAATAATTAAAAATCTAAAATCTAGTTTGAAGTGCAAATCTCAATTGTTGCCAAATACAAAAAAATTACTCTTGACTCTTGAGTATGAGCAAATAATAAAAATAACCATTTAGGGGTTCCGGGGGCATATTTTAATGACATTTTGTAAAGGAGAATAAAGGTTCTTGTATGTTTTTTATTTAAGGCGTCTTATTTTGACAGTCTTCTTGTAAATTCTGTGGTGGATTCTCTTAACACACTGTGCTCTTATTTTGAAAGCTGCATGTGTTTAGCGAGAGGGAGTAAGTAGCTTTTTGTGATTAAAACAACTTTAACCACTACATCAAGAAGTAAGAACGTTGCCAATATCATGATATGCATTTCTTTAACCATAAAAAAAATATACCGATATTATTGTGAACGATACGATATGGCACACCCCTAATATAAAGCATACAAAACTCAGCAAAGTTATGTTTTTCCTTCTGGTTCAAATTAAAAAACATGCTACCTGGTCTGATCTTGTTCCTGAGCACCTTTATGGTGATGACGGTAATGTAACTTGTTTATTTTTCACACCAGCCAGCCTGAAGATTCAAACCAGCAACCATCTAATTAAAACAATCACATCCTCACATATGTTACCACATACCCATACACTCACAAACGCCACACACACACACACACACACACACACACATAAACACACTTACACTGTGTGTTGTTCACATCCAGAGAGAAGTGCTCCATTCATAATTAACAAATTCCTCCCTCACGCCTCCTGTTCTACCCGGCAACCATTCATTAAAGCAGAGCCACCCTCCCCCAAATACACACATTCATACACACACATACACACACACACACACACATGCGCACACACACAACCACTTCAAGTTTACACCATGCATGCAGATCAGATGTACAACTGAAGCAGTATTTTGAACTGTGTGTTGACACTGTGATCTAATCCCAAATCGATATCCTTAAACTGACGTGGGGAGAGAAAGAGGGAAGCAAAGTCCAATAACTGATGAAGGAGAGAGAGTGTGATATTTTGTATGGGAGGAAGAGGAATATTGGGAAAGAAATGAGAGAGGAAGAAATGGAGGAGAGATGAGAGAGGATGAAGACGAGAGGGGTCGCCTTGCACATTTTAATGAGCTCACTGCTGGCGAGGGGAACATGGGACTGGAGTTACAGCCAAATGTGTGTGTGTGTGTGTGTGTGTGTGTGTGTGTGTTTGATCTCTACATTTATGATGGTCCTCTTCCTGTTTGTCTGTTATTACCATGCCTCTCAGACTCCATAGGAGATCAACAACTAGATGAGGGGCGGCAGAGAACACACACTACTCACATCTGGAATAGAGCTACTGTGTGTGTGTGTGTGTGTGTGTGTGTGTGTGAGAGAGAGAGAGAGAGAGAGAGAGAGAGAGAGAGAGAGAGAGAGAGAGTCAGTGTTAATTTGCTTCTAATGCTAATCAACATGTTTCCACACTTTGAACTAAAAGAGGCAGTGGCTCAGATGCTCTTGTTGTTTCTTGCAAAATTGCCAAAACAAGTTTGTAAAACTGCATTTTTTAATGTGGATTCAATGCTGTTTTTCTGTACTGTATATCTATGAGTGTTAGCTGTTCACATACTGTAAAGGGGTAAAGTTTTAAGAATAAAAAATTAATAAAAAATATGAATGCATTTTCCCAAAAAGGAATAAAAAACAAAGGTAGAGAGAAGACAGGTAAAAGAGACTACCAAAGAAATGAGAGGCTGACAAATAAAAAAAAAACCAGAAACATTCCAATGTATTATTAAAAAACTAGCTTCTATCATTAAGTTTTGCTAATTAAAGTTAGTAATAAAAGCTTACATTTAAAGCAGCTTCCCTATTCAGTATGTTTGCACTGGGAAACAGATGTAAAAGTCAAATTCAAGGAAGAAGAGCAGAACCTTATATTGTAATATTATTATTACAGCACAAAAATACATATTGTTTTGGTTATTAGAGTTTTTTCCACTTAATGACAATATTCTGTCTGCCTGTCTGCAGTCAGTCTGTCCCACAGAGAGATGGAGAGAGAAATATATTCCTGAGAAATACGACTTCCTCTCCCCCTCACTCGCTCTCCCTTTCCTGCTTTTGATCTGCTTCCTGTCTGCAAAGTTCAGAGTGAAAATACACGTGTGTGTGTGTGTGTGTGTGTGTGTGTGTGTGTGTGTGTGTGTGTTTGTGAGAAGGACCCATGTATCAGTTGTAATACACAGTCGCCCAATAAGTTGGAATAATTTTGTTTTTGGACACAATCCTCTGTTAATTGTGGTTTCATTTTCATTGTGATATGTTTGGAAGAGATTGATAAATAACATTTTGAGTAGATAAACACCTTGTCTGTCAAGAATAAATCACATCGTCACAATCATTCATGGACAAAGGTAAAAAATATTTTATTCCAACTTCATGAGCAACCATGCATATGCAACAATTAGGCTATTTTTGTTCACCTGAGTTCAACTTTTAGCACCAGCCATGATGATGACATTCCTGAAATGTAACAATGACATGTGAGAAGCTGTGTGTGTGTGTGTGTGTGTGTAGAGTAACGAGTGTCAGTAAATATTTGTGACACATATGTTTCTGTTCAAAGCCCTCATGTTTGATCACAGACCATGGGAAGTGTTCGTCTGCCCAGTGAATGGCAAAGTAACAGTTCTTCCTCGTCACCTAGCAACTGACTTAACTGACAGGTTTGTTACGGTTTCCATGACAGCGCAGATCTTGGCCTGTTGCTAAGGTGAGAATGAGAATGTTTGTTGCTAAGGTCAAATTGTCTGCTGCTTCGGAAACGAATGTCTGAACCTTACTGCAAGAGAGAGGAAGAGAGAGAGAGAGAGAGAGAGAGAGAGAGAGAGGAAGAGAGAGAGAGAGAGAGAGAGAGAGAGAGAGAGAGAGAGAGAGGGAATACCACACACACACACACACACACACACACATACAGTAACCTCACTGTGAAAACCGGAAGAGGGTTTAGAGCAGAGAGTGGGAATGGGAACAGATAAACTAACACACACACACACACACACACACACACACACAGAGATCAAAAAACAAAATGAAGAAACATGACACATTTCTATTAGTTTTTAAGCTTAAAAGTTAAAGTTTTTTTCTCTATCAAATATTTCTGCAATATTCCTTTCAGCCCAGAAGCAGGCCTGCTGAGGACCAGCCACGTCTCATCTTGTTCCTATCGTGGAGTGATTACAGGTACTTCAGGATTACAGTTACTATGATAAACATATATGTGCTGTCATATACTGTTGCAGAGAATATCAATGAGTCTCTTTAAACAGTCTGCTCTCTAATGATAACATACCAAACCCCTCTCTCTCTCTCTTTCTGCCTGGGGCATCTGTGGCCTTCCCACCAGTGCATCTCCATGGCAACTATTATCTATAATCTTGCAGAGGGATTCGTCAGCCTCTGTCTCTCCATTTGCTGCGCAATGCAAGAAAACATGCAACTGCCAAAGTGAATGATAGTGATGACTAGATGCACATTTGACTTAGACAGATACACTCACCGGCCCTTTATGGTGTCTAGTCACCTTTTGTTATGTTATACCAGGTGATAGAAAAAAAATAAAAAATTGTCATATGTTAGAAATACTGGGACAGCTCACGACTGGATGGACAAACACGCATGGGGACAAGCATTCAAGCACTCAAATTTTAAATTTATTTTTATGAAATTACCTTACAGCAGAGGGGGGCGATTTGTTGGAATGTACACTATAGGGCTGAACTAATCAGAAATAATGCATTATTTATGTGAGCATGAATGCAGCCTACTGTTTAGGCATCTGCCTTGTCACGCTGTTAAACCGTAAGTCATGGTCACACTAGCACCAGTCTGTAAATAGTCCGTCTGTCTCTTACCACTGAAAAAATTCGAAAATCTGTTGCCCTTTCTTCTGACTCTGGTTCACCTTTATTCACAATAAACTGTGAAGTTGTACAGTCAACCAAAAAAAAGTGATTTGGAAATGAATGTTCTGTCTTTTATTATATTACACCACCAGAATACAAACTGCAGCATTGCTGTTATACACTAAAGACTTTGATTCCTCTGCACAATATTTATTGCACACATCGTAACCATGAAATTACATCATTTTTGGGGGCTGATGTGTCTCTGAGGCATAACATAAATTTAACAGTCACCAATAAATGCAAAGAAAAACTTTCAAAGTACTTTTTTACCCAAGATCCTTGATCCATTGATATTCATATTAATATCCATTTTTGCGAGTTTACAATATTTGATGAAGCACATAGTCTATTTTTGGCATAATACATAAAATAAACATGCAATCCCAATATAAATCTATTGTTTTTTTTTGTTTTTTTCTTACAAACTTATTGGGACATTGTACAGCTGAAAGATCAACTTACTGGACAAAAACTTGTACTGGTGACACTGTTTCTATACTGTTCCAAACCTAGTTTGTCATTTATCTACTCCAGCCTCTTGTTATTTATTGGCTGACATATACATAAATACCAATACACATGTATTTGCAATAAGCTAATATTGTCTGACGTGTCAGCCTGACAGATTAATTGATCTAGCTCTATAATGAACATAGACTAAACTGTCAAATATAAACACAAGCTGTGAGCCAGAGTCAGCTAAAAGCATGAACTGTGTAACCTTAATGAGCAGCAGCTCCTCTAAATTTTAGTAGTCTACTTCCAAAAACAAACACCTGTCTGCTGCTCTCATTAACTTAGACAGCATCTGTTGTGTTGGCTGGAAGGTGTGAAAACAAAGTAAGAAGGTAAACTCATATGTTTAATTAAAAGGACAGTTTATGACGATATGTCATAACGTACTCTATGCATGTAGCTTGTACATAGCAGCCATTCAGAATATATAAACATGAATTTTTAAACAGTTTTAAATGTTGTGAAACATAAGCACTTTGTTAGGTTTAGGATGAGCATGGTTCAGGTTAAAACAAGTAAAATCTGCTTTTTATGTAATTCATGTGATACACATTTGTATGTTTTAGACATATATTAGACATATTGAGGAAAATGTAGCTTGCAGCCTAGTTTCCAAAACTCAAAAGTTGACTTTATTCTTGACATTTCAACTTTTTTCCTCAACATTGTATTTCAACTTTATTGTCGTCAATTCGACTTTTTTTTTTTTTAAATCAAACTGCATAATGAAAAACATTTTTCCTCTTCTCGTATTTTTTTTTCTCCTACCAGGCCCTAATCCTCCTCCATACAGTTATGCAGTATGTGTTAAAAAACATGTCAGTTTTCCCACAAACTTTATGACCAATGCAGGTTGATATGCCCCAATGGAAATAGATTCACTGACTGATACTATTTTTTAAACTAAATACTGGCTATAAGGCAGCGTTTAGAAGTAGATTGAAGTGAAATAGAATTGGAAAAACACTGTTAAATACAGGAAGAGGAAAAGGGCCCAGTCGTTGATACGAGGAGGAAGAGGAACATGGAGTCAGGGATGACGATGCTTTTGTGTCTCGGGTGGCATAACAAGGAGGGACTGTTAATGCCAGAGCAGGTGAGGCTGTGGTTGCCACGGTTACAGACGTCTGCAGCAACCGCCCCTCTGTTCCTGTGACACCAGCATCTCTGCGGTGACACAGCAACAATAGGAGGACGGCAGCGAGTTAGGCCGAAAGAAAGACATGCAGGAGAGAGACAAAGAGGGGCAAAAAGGAGGTGATGAGGACGCAGATTAAAGAGGGGAAGACAGGCAGAGGCAGCAAAGAGAGAGAGAGAGAGACTGCAGTAGTAGCAGCGCCAGATTAAGCAGAATAATTCATGAGGCCTCGATTCTCGTCTCACTATGAAACCAAGTCAGAGATTGTGCTTCCCAGACAACCAGGCAGCCAGTCGTCCCGGCCAAAACAAGCCATCAGTCTCCAATACAACAGCATGTACACACTGAAGTGTATTCCAGGGTAAATCCTGTGCAGCGAACCTCAAATACCGCATGCTGCAGGAATGCATTACAGCATGATATGTTATACTTAAGCAATAAGCCACAAGAGGCCGTGGTTTGGAAGGATTTTGATTGAGGAGAAAATGAGTGGTAGCAGTGTAAAGGCTTGTTAGGTTTATTAATCAATAACTTAACAATGTGGTGAGCAAGTCATATTGTGAGGGATGATACTTGGTAGCGGCATAATGATGTGATGATATACACTGTCAAAAATGTTTGTAGAAATAACAGTAAAACTCTGTCAAATACATCAGAAATGGGGCGTAAAATTAAAAATTGTACATCACCGTATTAGAAACTTTTAATTACCGTAAATCAAAGAATAGCACAAAACGTTTACTTTTTTCTGTCATAAACTGGAAGAAACACATTTTCATGCAAAATTTATGGAGAAATACCATGATGTGTGATTGAATGACACAATTACCCTAAAAATAACAGGAATATTCAGTCTAAATTACAGTTTTTGCTGATATTTGCATTCAAATTTAGAATAGAAAATCCACTCACTGTAATTTTTACGGTGAAGTTCTGGCAACCACAGCTGCCGGTATTTTACCGTAAATTAAACAGATTATTTTTACAGTGTACAAGGTAATAATATAAGCAGCTTTGTCCAATCAGAATTTAGAAAAGGGACATCTTGTAATACTCAAGTCCAGTTTACACAGCTACCCTGAGCCACGTCTCCTCACATGACGGCTTCACAAGACTATAGCGGCTGACTTGTGTGTTGTTACAGCCAGTGCATCAATTTTAAATGAGTTCATGGTGAGTCTGTTTACCTGTCTGCCTTCTGCTGAGATCAGAGGCAGGAGGAGTACACGTTTCACAAGTAATAAGGTCAGGGAATGCTCAAAAGAAATGTACAAGATTTAAATGAGGGGTTTCCTCTGTTGAGCTTTATCAGCAACCAGTAGGAACACATCAACAAACCTCACCAGATTAATGGACTGTAAAAGGATGTTTTTGATGTTTTTGATGTTTTCGATTCGTTTTATTTGTTGGTTTGTAGGGTTGTCAGTAGAAGCAAACCAAGCAAATGTTACATTTTGCAGTTACTACTTTAAATCCCTTTAAACCTCCCATTGCATTGCCCCATTTTGGCCCCCCATCTATAGGCAGTATTACAGCTGGATACTATTCATCAGGGTAGTCTGTTATCTATCTACCGACATACAGCGGGCCTCAATCTTTGCTTTGGCTCCCATTGTTTTAAGATCACCACTGCCGGTTTGTTTGTCTGTTTGTCAGCATGATTATGGAAAAGCTAGCACCCCGATTTTCCTGAACTTGGTAGAAGGGTAAAACATGGACCAAAGAAGAACCCGTTATATTTTGGAGTGTATACACAAATTCCTGTTCACTTTTGTTAACATTGCAAGATATAACATATTCAATTCAATTCAATTCAACTTTATTTATAGAGCGCATTTCATGCACAAGGCAGACTCAATGTGCTTCACAATGGATATACATAAGTACAGTTAAAAATCAAAACAAAACAACAGAAAACAAACAAACAAAAACAAACTAAATTAGAAAAAATCAATTACAAATTAATTGAAGAGTGCAGGTAGACAAGCTATGTCATATTCACCACATACACATTTACTTACTCACACATGTGCACCCACTCCCACAACCACACATGCACACACGCATGCACACAGTTCAACCGCATTTTTTAAAATATTTTTTTAATAATTTTTTTAAATATTTTTTTAATAATTTTTTTAAATAATTTTTTAAAAATATTTTTTAATATATTTTTTTTATAATTTTTCTTTAATCATTTTTTTTACATTTTTTTTATAATATTTTTTTAATTATTTTTTTAATATATTTTTTTATAATATATATATTTTTTACAGGTTAGAAGGAGAGGATGAAGTCTTCTATGTCTTCTCATCATTTATAGTTGGTGCATGCTTATTTTTTTTAGATAAAAACGAATACCTGTAATGCCAGACTGAAAGCTTGCAGGGATCAATGCAATCTGCCAAGTTGTTACTAATGTTTACTTCATCTGTGTTTTGTTGATGACAGATGGAGGTGGGGGATATGGTGAAAATCTTCTATCACAATATATATTAATTTATATCTGAATAATGGTCTGTATCACAATACAGTAATTGCTCTGTAAATGGTTAAAAAACAACACACTGTACTTTAAAACATTTGATTGTTATCTTTTATTTTGAGTTTAGTTTTTAGGCTACAAACAATAACAACAACTGCCTCACATAAGACAACACTTAGGTTAAAAATAAAGATTGCAAAAGTAAAACTAAAATAGAAGCTAAAATATTTAAAGCTTCAGCATAACAGGAACCTCAAGTTGTCTTGTCACTCAGAAATTCTTCCAGTCGACAGAAATTGGCATTCACACATACACACACACACACACACACACACACACAACAACATGCCAGCTATGACCTTTGACCTCCTCCCTGGACCCATGACATCAAGAAGGTCGTGGCGAGGTCACTTCCTGTCAAAACACATCTCTCCACCCCAACTGCTGTTGCCATGGTGACAGGAGGGAAAGATTGCCAATGACAGCTGAAGTGACGCACACTCTCGAGGCTAAAGAGGTGATAACAAAATAAGCTTGAACTTGAGTTTTTTTTTTTTATTCACATAATTCTTAGTGAATTTTAATATGATCTTTCTTTAAAAAAGCGAGTGTTCGTTGTTTTACCCCCTTTTCTGTCTCATTTTCCTAAGAGGGACATGTGAAATTCTGTCATCTTCCTCCAGAAAGGACAAGTTTTTGTCACATTTTGCGCTGTTTTTTTTTTAGAAATAAGTATTGCTGCTGCTTATCAGCAACTAGTTTCAGCAGCCCATCAGGCTGGAGAGTGTGACCCAGATGAGGGTCCACTGTGATGAACCTGAACAATCGCTGTTCTGGTTCAGTCTGGTTGATTTCCACGGCCAGTCAGTTCCGTCCTCAGTTGCCTCAAACAGCGCACGACAAGATTTATGGCACACTGACTCATTGATTTCACACATTAACACACATTAAAAAAAAACAGACGATAGGAGTTGAATATTCACATTTCTCTTGGTGATGCCATCTGATGTCTAGACTAAAGAAACAGAACATCCATACTGAACTGAAAGTGTCTGTCTAAACTGTTTTTTAAGATAACTCAGCTGCTATTCTCAGAGAAATTCTAATTTGCAGATTTAAATAAAACTTATCTATAAAAACTGCACTGTAAAAAGTGTTTGTAGAAATTACAGTAAAATGCTGTCAAATTGTATGAGAAATACGGCCTGAAATAAAAAAAATTGCATATCACCATAATAGACACTTTTAATTACTGTCACAGAATAGAACAAAACTTTTGAAAAACACACAGTTTTACTGTAAAAATATTTTTAAAAATCATGTAAAATGAATGGAGAAATACCATATTGTCTCAAGGACACAATTACCTTAAAATAAACGGACTACTCAGTCTAAATTACAGTTTTTGCTGATATTTACATTAAAATTTTCAGTAGAAAACCCACTCACTGTAATTTTTACGGTAAAATTCTGGCAACCACAGCTGCCGGTATTTTACCGTAAATTTAACAGATTATTTTTGACAGTGTGTAATGAAACTAAACCTGAATATTAAAACATGTAATGTAAGTGTTTAAATATATGACAACATGATGGGATATTAAAAAGTGAGAAACCTCATAAGAATCCTTTAAGAGCTAAAAAATAAGTAGTCTCATTGTACAGTTGTTTAAACAGAAGTGATTATAGTTTATTCAGCCCTGATTATCTACTATTAAGGCCTCAGAGTACTCAAATTACTCTTTATGATAATTAGCACCTCAAGCTTTTTCTTCATGCACTCTGCAATCAGGTATTCTAAAAATTATACTTTCTTTCATTTTGTTTTTGAATTGGGGGAAAAAAAAGATCTTGTATTGTATGTTTGATATTATCTCTCTATTTTAAAATCCTGACAGCACAAGCTACATTTATATTGTGGTAAAAGTAAAAATCATTGCTCTCATCATCAGCTGATATTGGCCTTTAACACTTTGTAGCAGTGATGTTACACATCCTACTGATTGCCAGAAATAAATGGCACATTATAACACAGCTTGTGCAATTTATAACATCCAGCAGGAAAAGCCTAACCTCTAATCACTACTGATTAAGCTTGATGGCCTGGAAGTGTTATTAGAAATCACATCATCTCAAACTGTAGATTCATCCTGGTGCTGTCCATCCAGCCTGCCAGAGCTCAAACTGAACCAGTGGACAGACAGAGAATATAGATTCAGTCTCTCATGGAAAGTGGGCCTGTTACACACTGACAGCACACCACTATTGGTGATATGGAGTCACAGGAAGTCAAGACAAAATCAGGGGAGAGGCCTAGATAAGTATTTTATACTTCAGCCTACTCCCTTTTTTTTCGAACAAAAATTATATCAGGAAATGCATATTGAATATTAAGTTAACTGGTTCTTATTTGAATTGAATTGAATTTATTTTATTTGATAGGGACAATGCAGTTAGCATAGATACAGGACATGCATCTGATGTGCTGCATACAGAGATATAGCTTCAGCTAATTTTCAACTCCCGTCCCTAGTTTCTATCTTATTACTTAGACGAGGCAGATGCATGTATATGTATAGGGTTATATATACTGTATGTGTGTAAATGTTTATATGTTTATGTACATCTGTTTAATGGTGCCTATGTGCACTGTAAAAAATGTTTGTAGAAATTACAGTAAAACACTGTCAAATTGCATCAGAAACAGGTCGTAAAATTAAATATTGTTTTCACCGTGGTAGATATTTTTAATTACTGTAAATCAAAGAATAGCATAAAACTGTAGAAAACACACAGTTGTACTGTAAAAATATAAAATTTTCATATACAATTAATGGAGAAATACCATGATGACACAATTATCCTAAAAGTAATGGGATTATTCAGTATAAATTGCAGTTTTGCTGATATTTACATTTAAATTTAGCGTAAAACCTCACTGTATTTTTTACGGTGAAGTTCTGGCAACCACAGCTGCCGGTATTTTACCGTAAATGAAACAGAATTTTTTTTACAGTGTGAGTATTTGTATGAATATGTATATGCATCTAGCCTACGCTGTTGTAGTTTATGTTGTTTTGGGGGTTTTTTCGGTTCGAAAAGAAAAATTAATAAAATGAAAAAAATGAAAAATAACATGAACTGTGTAAGGCAATCCAATGCAACAGTCCTGCAACAAATGTTTATCTTCTTAACTTTACCTTTGTGCTTTTATGTTATAATGTAATATTTTTCTTGCCATTATGCCAGACAGACATTCCTATGTGTATTCACAATGTCTTATACAGAAAATGTTCTAAGTATGAAATGTGCAATAAAAAAGTATAATATAAATACTGTTTTCTTTATTATCAACATATGCATTGTGTGGTATATTGTAATATAATGCACATATGTTACATACTGATTTGTAATTATCTTTATTCTATAATTTATCTATTTAATACAGTAGATATTTGTATTACAGAATAGGAGCAACTGTAATGTAACCTTATTTCCTCCAAGGATCTTGTATGTTAAGCTAAAAGTCACCTTAAAGACGGGAAAGCCAAAGTGCCTCTGTGTTGGGCAGAAAGAGGTCAAGAGCCAGAAGCGAGGTGGAGACACCTGACGTTATGTGTGTGCAGTGTTGTTTCAAACGTTAAACTCTGCCTCTATGTTAGCTCTATGTCTTAGTTTCTGTCTTGCTCCCCCTTTCCTCTCTTTCTCTCTAATACTCACAGATTCCTGTCTCAAGGAGAGATGTGTTGCTTTCCTGTCATATGGGAATAACCATCCAAACAACTTGACAGCTCAAAGAACCGACTAGAAAGTCTCAGAAGAGCCATAAAACAGCATAATAGCAGCTTTCTTTATACTCTGTTTGTACAGTAGTTATTTTTTCCCTCACATACAGCTTAACTTACATCTGGTTTTTAACATCACAAATGCCAACGGTCATTTCAGTGTTAACCACAAATAAAAATACAGAGTATTTTTTTCCTGCTCTGACATTTTAAGAGCTGATACAATTATATAACACAAAAGGTACACTGCAAAAAAAGAAAAGTTGGGTGAACTCAAAATTTCAAGGCAACAAACTTCGATAAAATTTTAAGTTGGACAGTTAAACTAAATATTTTAAGTTTTGTTTTTGAGTTTGCTCAATTCTGAATTCAGATTTTTGTCAACTCAATGGTAAGTTGTACTAACTTACAATTTTACATTGTAATAACTTTTAATCCTTACTTCTGCTAACTTCTGCAATGTGCTGAATTGACACGATTGTGATGCCGCTATGAATGTCAGCTAATGTTGCAACCACAATTTTGAGTTAGCATTGACACGCTAATTGCTACTCTTGTAGCTGTAACAAGCAGCGCCGCTAGCATCAGTTAGCTGCTAGCATCAGTTAGCCGCTAGCATCAGTTAGCCGCTAGCTTTCGCTAATCACCGAATTTCACAACAAAGAAATAAGAGTTATCAGAACTATTGTCCCTTGTTGTGAACCCCAACTTAAAGATATAAGTAACAACAACTCACAAACTTGTTTTTGAGCAGACAACTGGCTTCCTTTGTTGTGCTAACTTACATTATTGTCCTAAATGTCAATAACTTATATTTCCAAGTTTTACCAACTTAAATCACTGTTTTAGGCCAAAAAATACAAATTGGCTTTTCTGCAGTGTACATGTTTTGTTTTTCTGCTTTTGAATGAATTTAACTTTCATCTCTGTTTGATTGGGGTCTATCACCAAATTCTGATATCATGAACTTCTGACGTGAATACAACACAACAAGAAAACATCAGCGCTCCAGGAGAGCAGAGAGCAGTTGGCAAACTGAACATCATAGAGGAAGCCCACTGGCAGACTACTTCCTTACATGCACAGATGTACACACTAATACTCAGGGCCTTGGACCCATTAGGATCCTGTAGAACAGTGAGTGTGCTGGTGTAATGGTTTAGAGTGGAGTCAGCTGGGCCTGGGAAAGCATGCACATTCTCTGGCTTTGATTACAGAGGCTTTAAATCTTTCTTGCACACATACACACTAACATACCCATACAAAGACACACACGAATATACAAAGTGAAACACAGACACACACTTTTTCCCCCAGAGACCACGGCCCAGCTGAACTATAGGCCTTCAGACAGGGCGTATTTACTCAAAAATGGGGGGTTGCTGGCAAAGGACAGTTTCTGCTGCTAAAAATAGCAACACAGAAAGTGAAACCACCGGGCCAGATTGCACTGACATTACACAAGAAACTGTGGAAAATGTAAAAAGAGAAAGAAGAAAAAAATACAAGAAAGCATGTAAAGTTCAGATGGACTTAAAAGGCTCTCATTTGGATATCTCCCTATACAAAGGGAGAGTGTGTTGTAAAGCAGAGAGTGAGTTGATAGGTAAAGAAGTGTAGTATATAAACAATGATGGCCTGATCTTACCTGTTGTAGCCACTAATCATATGCTACTACTTGAATAAAAGACTAGGAAGCTGGGAGGTGAAGGATTTTTTGCCTCTGCTTTTCATACATTCATAGAATGTTACAATAAACTTTGACGAACTAAAAAAACACATTTTGAAAGAATAAAAATTATAAGACAAAAACACTTGTGACCAGACAATCACAAGACAGCCATGGCCTAAAGCATGCCCTGCTTTATTGTCTATTTTTCTTTAATTGAGACTGTTATTTTGAAAAATGTACATCATGTTAACCCTTTATCGGGCGAGGAACTATATTTGGTGACTTCAGCGGATATCCAAAATGGGGTCCCCATGTCTCTCTGTGAGGTCATAGAACCACAAGGATTTCGAGAAAAAAGTTGCAAATTTAATAGATTAAAGTGGCAAATCTACAAGAAAAAAAGTTGCAGATTGAAGAGATTTAAAGTGGCAAATCTGTGCGAAAAAAGTCACAGATTTAAGAGGGATTTCTCGCAGATTCACCACTTTAAATCTCATAAATCTGCGCATTTTTTCTTGTAGATTTGCAACTTTATTCTCGTAAGCTTTTTTCTCAAAATATTACCCCCCTCCCCCGGATCCGTATGTTTTTTTTACACATTCTGACAGTATGTAATATCCTCTAATATTCTCAAGGGTTGAAATTTGGAATTTGCAAGTATTTCAATGAGTGCCCCATTAAGGGTTAAAAGTATAATAGTATAAAAGTATAATTTAAGAGGAAAATGTTTGCTGGGGTGATAAGCCAAGTCCAGTCTTTTTCACACTAATATATAATTGGACTTCTTTTGCAACCGGTGGAGTCGCCCCCTGCTGGCCTTTAGAGAGAATGCAGGATTAAGGCATTTCTGTATTGGCTTCACTTTTCAGGCCTGGAGGTTAACACACTGATTTAGCTAAATGTTTAAGCCCCAAAAACTACAAACAAGTTGTAGTAAAAGTTTATCAGACACGTCAAAAATATAACTGAATATGTCGATATAATCAGTGGTGTTTTTAGGTGATATGAAATGGTGGAGTAACAACTGCTGGCACTAAAACACACAAAAACACACACACACACAGTTTGAAATAATGCTCTATTTCGCCTCGAACACAGTTGATACAGATAATGGGCAAGCAACCACCTGAAGTGTTTTTGAGCAAGACACTTGAGACTCTTCCAGCTCCATAATCTTCCTAATGCATTCAAAACAGCTTAATCTGTATCATGGAAAAGCAATATCACCACCTGATATTGACCCATGTATTGTCTCTCATCAATATATATGGTGAAGTTTGAATTTCAGATGGAGGTCTAATATCAGTCCTTCATCATTATATCATCTTATTCAGTTGTTAGAATACATCCAGACCTGAACATATTACCAATTGATTGTAATTTGGTAAGAACAGCTATTCTCAACCTTGGGGTCCCGACCCCAATTAGGGTCGCGAGATGATTTCTGTGAGTCGCCAAGTCATTTTGGAAGTCAGCTCTCTCTCCACTGTGTTAAAGTGTTCATGTGTTTTAGTCTTTTGTGGTCAATTTGTGCCTTTTTTTTGGTAATTTGTGTCTTTTTTTGGTAATTTTGTTTCTTTTTTGGTCATTTTATGTCTTTTTTGGTCATTTTTTGTCTTTTTTGGTCATTTTGTGTCTTTTTTTTAGTAATTTTGTGTCTTTTTTTGATCATTTTGATTCTTTTTTGGGTGATCTAAACTGTGAGATTCTGTTCAGTGAGCGGGGGTTGCAGACAACATGCATGTTAAATTGGGGGTCTCGACTCAAAAAGGTTGAGAACTACTGGGTAAGAAGACTGAACAGTAAACAGAGCCACTGTTTGATGCCAGTGTAGGCGGCGGTGCTCCTCTCAGTACCGTCTGTGGAGCGTCTGATTTTCTGCACTGTCTGGACTTCCAAACCTCCCGGGGCTACATGATCTATACGAGCTCTCACTGCTCTGGCAAATACTCAGAAAGCCTTTCTGTGTTACATTCAAGTGAAAACTTATATCAGTAACATATTTCTGTCACTCTTTTGCTGTGTGTTTGTGTGTATTCTCTAATATCACATGTTGAGATGGTCAGCTGTGCAATACGGTAGCCTCTGGGCAATCCACTCACTTTACACTTGCAACAGTTCAATACAGATTCAACATTCATGCACAAAGAAGAGAGGGTTATGTCTGGAGACAAGTCAAATATTCTTGTGCATACACTGTTGAAACATCTGTCAAATGAGTCATGCAATCTAGTCCAGAGTCTTGTTTTTTCCTTAAAATAACAACAAAAAAGTTGCCAGTAGGGTGAGATAATTTGACTTGTTCATTGCTCACTTTTCCCATTGAAAATCTCCAAAAATGGTCTTAAAAGTGGCAATGTGTAATTCATGGCCACATGCTCCAAAAAAATAGGGGGCAGCACTTCTATCTGTGCAAAAACTGCATGATTTTCTAAATACAGCCATGAAATTATTGTGGATTGTGTACAGTTAGATACACATAATGGAGGCCTGATTGCACAAAACCACACATAAATTAGCTTAGCTGTAGAGCTAGCAGGCTGCATCATAGCTTAGGATAAACAGTACGAGTAAAATCCACCTAGATGGAACTAGACAGAATCTCAGTTCAGGTGTCGGTATGAATTCTAAGATTTAAAAATCTGGCCAAATCTTACACGTTGCATCTTGACACAAGGAATATCTCTGATTGTAGAAGAACTCCCGCAATTTGGCACATATCTTCAACAAACGGCAAACTTTCACCCAGGAGAAACAAAAGTACAAACAAAAGTAAATTACTTCTTATGTAACTTCAGTTTTTTAGGCAACTTCTGTGGCTCACGTCACCGTCGCAACTACATAGTTTATGTACATTTGTTTACTGTTTAAACTATCTTTTATAATGCTTAACCAGGTGTTTTGCCCTAAATCTAGGTCAGTGGTTTAGTAGCCTAAATTCACAGAAACTATAAAAATGATGAATAATGATGCATGTGCTATTTTTAGAACACTCAGCTGCGAAACACTCATTTTCACAAACGCTCATATGTGTTGTTATGGGTGCTATAGACAAATGGTCTATTCTGTCGTTTAGGTTGGAGATCTTGTTGGTTGGAACTATGATACATGTTGCTCCCAAGCATCCTCTGAGTTGATCAAAAACAACCTGATATGTCCATCCCTGGACAGAGTTTAACCTGGAATCATACTCTCTTGTCAGGTGATGTTTTATTGAGCAAAACAAGAAATACACATGGAGGTTAGGTGTAGAACTTTCCAGCAGGTGTCTCACTTTTTGGTTTTGGTTTCATTTACTTACTAGTCAGGACTGGTACGCCTTGCCGGAGAGTAGCTGCAGACTAGCATGGTTGATGTTTAAATATCATATGAATGAGTGTATAATTTCATTCATTAACTCTGGGTTTTGTGTTTATGTTTGCATTAAAGGTTTACAACCTAATCAACGTCACTGTCACTGTTTACTTTTCTAATTAACGTCGCCACTAATAAGCTAACTAGCGGTAGGCTATCATAGTGTAACAGCTACCCAGTGTGTGGATGCTTATTGTGTACGTTGAGATAATAAAAATCATAAAAGTGACTGGAGTTGTATCCGCCGTACCTGTCCCGATAACCCTTCCAGAGGGGAGTTTATTAAACTATAGAAGATAGATTAGTAAAAATCTGGACATTAGGGGTCAAGAAATCAACCATGGAGGTGGTAAAGTGAAGCTTTTTTCTTTCTCAAGGACACTTTCAAGGTTGACACTCAGGAAAGTGATTTCTTTGATCTTTGAACTATTCAATGCATAGGATTCTTTCTGCTAAGTTCTTCAGTCAAGTCAACTATTTCTTAACACGCACTCCAAGAGAAGATCAAGTAGGAAACTCTCTCCCACACACACAAAGCCCTCAGGGCGACTTCTCGTCATGGCTTCCTTACACGTTATTTTGCATGTAGAGCACATCCAGAGGCCTGGAAACATGACTAACATACAAGATCATGCCCTGCGTGGAAAGGTGTTTGGAATTCACTGCTCATCCACACTTCATGTACCCAATTACACACTGCTGCACAGAGCACACATGCTCCCCACACATCTCCTGAAACACAGCTTCACATATGCTTTATGTGCATGTGCAATATGAACACACACTCTCACACAGGCTTAATTATACTCACATGTTAACATGCACAAAGGCAACCATGCGTTCTACAGATAGTATCGACTGTAACATGCAGCATGCCATCTGCATGGTTGCATCATATGAGCTGCTTCAGGGCAACAGGGGTTGTGTGTGTGCCTGGGTGTGTCTGGATAGCAGAAAGAGGATTATACACACACACACACACAAGCTTATGAATGCATATTAACCCTTATTGTAATTATAATGCCTGTTTAATCTCAGACTAATACATCCCTCCGTGTCTGACAAAACATTACACATATGATTTAAACTAACGATTACACCAGCCACCATACATTGTAATCCCCTTGCACAGTCTTCATAGTGGATTTTATCATGTGGCTTTTGACGATTATGGTTGTTATGATGCAGCTTTTCAGGCCCAGTCTTTTTGAAATAAATATGAAATAAATATGCATATAAGTGGTTTACATATAGCGTATATAGCAGCATCACCAGCAAGAGCTGTGCTGTCAGACACAGTTAGGCTCGGCTGTGCTGAGTCACACACTGCAGTGGACTAAATATAGCATTGTGGGTAATGTAGTCTGGGCATCATGTATGCTCCCCTGCCTCTCTGCACACTCCTGACCCCCAAAAGCCTCACGCAGAACCGGATTGGAGGAAAATGAGCAGATTGTGAGAACGGTGGGTCACGACTCACTCGCTCTACAGCAACAGAGATTTTTACAGACATAAACCCTCTCTCTCCGTCTCTGTCTTTCTCTCTCGTTAACTCTCTCTCACACACACACACACACACATGGTCAGGAGGTGACAGTGTGTCCCTGAGAACACTTTAGCTTTGAGCAGACTGGCTGGCAGGAGGTCAGGTAGCTGTGGGAAATGCTGTTCTGTTACTGCTAATGTCTCTCTCTAACAATGCGTCCATGCAGTTTCCACTGACTTGCAAAAGGACTGTTGACATACCAAAACAAATATTGTGTAACTTAGGAGTGTTCCCATCAGCTGGTAGAAGTGAAT
This sequence comes from Centropristis striata, assembly GCF_030273125.1. NCBI lineage: Eukaryota > Metazoa > Chordata > Actinopteri > Perciformes > Serranidae > Centropristis > Centropristis striata. The sequence continues at coordinate 42,122,503 of NC_081518.1, read as the reverse complement.
AAACAAGCTTCTTGTGCAGATTTCAAAGCTGTCAGAGACCACACCAAAATATACAATGTCTATATTAGAATTGTTTGATAAAACATATCAAATCCACTTAAATGTACAACAATGAAACAAACTCTCAGTTTATTACTGATGCCTCTTTATGACCTAAATAAGCAAACAAGACAATCAGCGAGAAGACTGATTATTTTTATATGGTAATGATTCCTCACAGAACCACTGGGTTAGATTCCGACAAAATCAGACGAAAGGTTTTACAGAACTTTCTGCAGCTCAGACTGCCATTTTATTTCAAGCCGCTATATTAGCGCCTCTGTGATATTTCACCTTGAATCTGAACGTCCCAGAGGCATGATGGGGGACCAAGTGATCCTGGTTCTGTACCGCCTTCGGACATAGTAACAGAGGAGTTAACCCTTTATAGGACACTCATTGAAATACTTGCAAATTCCAAATTTCAACCCTAGAGAATATTGGAGGATATTACATACTGCCAGAATGTGCAAAAAAAAAATATGAAAATAATATTTTGAGAAAAAGGTTTATGAGATTAAAGTGGCAAATCTACGAGAAAAAAATGTGTAGATTTATGAGATTTAAAGTGGTGAATCTGGGAGAAAAAAAGCCGCTTTTTTCCCACTTTTTTCTCGGAAATCTGTGACTTTTTTCGCACAGATTTGCCACTTTAAATCTCTTAAATATGCAACTTTTTTTCTTGTAGGTTTGCCACTTTAATCTAATAAATTTGCAACTTTTTTTCTTGTAGATTTGCCACTTTAAATCTCTTAAATATGCAACTTTTTTTCTTGTAGATTTGCCACTTTAATCTAATAAATTTGCAACTTTTTTCTCGAAATATTACCTGAAGTTACCAAATATCGTTCTTTGCCTGATAAAGGGTTACAATGGCAAGACTGTTTGAGGCGGGATCAATGTGAACCAGCTGAGTTGGCAAGATGAAAAATATATGACATACGTCATTTGTGCGACCATCACCTGGGTAATAAGCAAGGAAGTGGGCGGCATCATCAGAAACACGCCTCTCACTTGAGTCTGACAGTAATCAAATCATGTTAGGCAAAATGCAGAACAACTTTGGTTAAGTGTGTAGAATTTCTACCCTGCACGAGACACAGTCGTTCTTCCACCATTATTGTTTTGAATGCACCCACTCAGTGGCGGTTCTAGACCGCTTTTATTCTGGGGGCCAAGCAGGGGCCAGTGCTTAATCTGAGGGGCACATTAAAAAATGGCAAAGGTGATATTTAAGCATTCAAACCTTTATTTTAGCTTATTTAAAAATCTCATTTAAGTATATTTTGAACATATATACTGATTGAAACATTGAGACATACCAACAATAACAACTATTTTTGTACGACAATGGCATTTCTCATTTTTGTGCACAATTACTTTTAAAAATGTTGAAAGTGCAGTACAGTGAGAATGATCTTTTCTTTATATACACAAGCTTTTATTGCACAATTAAACTATCATACAATGGACACATTTTGGGTTCCTTTTGTGTACAATGAGATATTGTTTGAACAAAAAATAGGTGAGAATTGTTCTGTTGTTCATCGTTATAAATTGATCATTTTACTATTAATTTTTTTTTTTTAATTTTATTTATGCAAAGTTTTGGATATATACAGACACATACAGTACAAGAAACATAGAAAAAACCCAACAGAGAAAAAAATAAAATAAAATAAAAATAAACAAACAAACAGATAAAACAAAACAGAAGCAACAGACAGCCAGCCACCACTTAATCATTAACGTAAAAAGAAAATGTGCACAAAAACATGTCGGTCCAACAGAATGCCCCCAATTGTCCGCTCATATGAAAAGGGCCAGAGATTGAGTCCAGGAGGCCCGAGCCAGAGGGGAACAGAAATTTTTTTTAATAAAAAAAATAATAATTACTTAATAAAATAAAAATAAGAAAGCAGTGCGTTCAGGTCCCAGTTTGAGGTCTATCTTTTCTGATGTATTCAATATTTTATTATTAATTTGACACAGGGGCCACAGCAGGGGCCAAGGGCTTCTTCACAGGGGCAGTGGCCCCTGGAGGCCCCTGAGTAGAACCGCCACTGCTCTGTTACATGGTACTACCCTCTCCTCCATCTTCATTCCACGATGCAGGAATGCAGTGTGAATGAATACCAATATTGCGAAATCAGTAATGTGTGAATGTCTGGAGGTGAAATGAGGGCAGACCTTGTTACGGCACTTTTGCGGAAACGCAGTAAGAAAAGGCCTCAGCTCTGACTCCAACATGGCCTCAGCGTGGTGTCTGTGTTGGAGAACCAGAGCCAGGACTGAGAGGGGCAGACTGTCAGACTCTGCTGCAGTAAAATGAGAGGTTCTCTAATGGCAGTCTGGTGCTCATGGAAACACTCACTTTTGTCTACAAAGGCCTCCGATCTCAAAACAAAATGAAACTTCCTTCTAGCTGCTTTAAGTAGCTTTCAACTGCATCACACAAGACGACCTTGAGGTCAAGAATTACAATTACAATAGTTAATATTTAAAAAAAGTAGGTGGAGGAATGTCTTACCCCTTGTTAGACTGAGAGCCCCAAGACATAAACACTGGCATCTGTGTGTGCCACTGTTGCCATGGCAATGCACCCAGTGGCAAAGCCGCAGCAGAGAGAGAGGGATGAAGGGCAGAGGAAAAACTGAATGGGTAGAAATGAAGTATACACGCACCTAGCAGTATGTAAATACACACAGAACAAATGGAAGCACATATATGATAAATATGATGAAAGAAGTCAGAATGTGATTAAAGATGCCACTCTGTAGCTTCAGGTCTTTAAAGAGGAACACAGAGACAATATTATTATATATTGTTTTTATTTTATTTTTTCTTCTTTTTTTGCTGGGACAGTTAGATTGTATAAATTATATGTTGATTGTAATTCAATGATTGTAAATATTGCTTTATTTTATTGTTATTAGTTTTTCATTTCTTTTAAATATAATAATTTATTATAAATATTGCTTTCCTTATCTTGTTATCTTTTTTTCTGATGCTTGCTTTGGCAATATATACATTGTTACGTCATGCCAATAAAGCCAATTGAATTGAATTGAATTGAATTGACAATGTTGTGCTTTCACCGCTAAAACTCATTTATTCATCAGGAATACTTAAAACATTTGCTGGTTCCAGCTTCTCACATCTGAGAATATGATGCTTTTTTTAGTTTTACGTTTTGTGAATAATTTATTAAGATCTTTTTAGATTCTTGGTTAGGGATGGGAATTTATACAAATTTATTGATAAAGATGCGATTATTGATTCTGCATTTCGGTCTGATTCTCTTTTGATTCCTGATCAATTTTCTATGTGGAGAAAAAAGTAGGCCTACACAGGTTTTCACATCAACACAATTGTTTTATGATCTCTGAGTCTGAACACGGTAGAGAGAAAGAGAAACAGAGAGAGAGAGAGGGAGAGAGAGAGAGAGAGAGAGAGAGAGAGAGAAACAGAGACAGCAACAGAGAGAGAGAGAGAGAGAGAGAGAGAGAGTTAGATTGTATAAATTATATATTGATTGTAATTCAATGGTTGTAAATATTGCTTTCTTTTATTGTTATTATTTTTTCTTTTCTTTTAAAATGAATAATAGAATTATAATAATTTATTGTAAATATTGCTTTCCTTATCTTGTTATCCTTTTTTCTGATGCTTGCTTTGGCAATATATACATTGTTAAGTCATGCCAATAAAGCCAATTGAATTGAGAGAGAGAGAGAGAGAGAGAGAGAGAGAGAGAGAGAGAATAGAGGCAGCAGGAGGTGCTGGCGCAGAGGGCTCTGGCAAAAAACAAAAACAAATGCAGGGTCGTCCCGCATTGCTGGGACTCAATGCAATGTTATCTAGCAAGGCAGTGCCATGGCCAATCAAATATGTTCGAGTGCAAATTCCTGGTAGTTACTTTATAATACGAAGCATTTTTTTTTACTATTTACCTCACGACATGTTGCAACCAAAGGTTATATGATTGATGAAGTGATTTAAGGTTCAGAAAGGACGGCGATTTGGCAAGAAGTTGTGATCATTACAGCTAGGGTTTACAGAATAATGTAGTCCATGGAGTGTCCTCAGAAGGATAGCAGTACAAGGGTGTGTGCATGTACAGCTGAGCCAGCAGCAGCCACTCCAGTTATCACGCCTGGCTGATGGCTGTTAATGCAGCGGATTAACACCTAACTCTCACTAACTCTGAGCACACACATGCACACACCAGTATACCCAGTTATCCCTAAGTGCTGCAAGCGTTGCTTTAATATTTTTGACAAATTGTCAGAGTTACTAAATCTTCAATGATAAAACCATTGAATCTAAAATTCAAAAGAACTCAATGCTGTAGTCCAGTGGTTCCCAACCTTTTTCTTGAGGGACCCACATTTTTACCATTGTAAACTTTGGCAAACCCCCAATTGTCCGTTGCTTCTATGAAGCTGAACTCAATGTTACTTTCATGGTACCCTCTCTTTTTCTTTTTGAGATATTCAGTATTGTCGTCTCCCTGACGCTTCGCCATTTTTCCATTAGCTCTGTGTTTCTGTTGTTAGGTGAGGTTACCTCTAGGTGAGGTTACCGCTAGCTGAGGTTACCGCTAGCTGAGGTTACCGCTAGGTGAGGTTACCACTAGGTGAGGTTACCTCTAGGTGAGGTTAACACTAGGTGAGGTTACCGCTAGGTGAGGTTACCGCTAGGTGAGGTTACCTCTAGGTGAGGTTACTGCTAGGTGAGGTTACCGCTAGGTGAGGTTACCGCTAGGTGAGGTTACCGCTAGGCGAGGTTACCGCTAGGCGAGGTTACCGCTAGGCGAGGTTACCACTAGGTGAGGTTACAGCCAGGTGAGGTTACCTCTAGGTGAGGTTACAGCTAGGTGAGGTTACCTCTAGGTGAGGTTACCGCTAGGTGAGGTTACCGCTAGGTGAGGTTACCGCTAGGTGAGGTTACCACTAGGTGAGGTTACCGCTAGGTAAGGTTACCGCTAGCTGAGGTTACCACTAGGTGAGGTTACCGCTAGGTGAGGTTACAGCCAGGTGAGGTTACCGCTAGGTGAGGATACCGCTAGGTGAGGTTACCGCTAGGTGAGGTTACCACTAGGTGAGGTTACAGCTAGGTGAGGTTACCACTAGGTGAGGTTACCGCTAGGTGAGGTTACAGCTAGGTGAGGTTACCGCTAGGTGAGGTTACCACTAGGTGAGGTTACCACTAGGTGAGGTTACCGCTAGGTGAGGTTACCACTAGGTGAGGTTACCACTAGGTGAGGTTACCGCTAGGTGAGGTTACCTGTGTATACTGCAGGAGGGATGTTACACATGTCCTTATTCTCGCGATATAGCCTTTATTTTTAAACTTTTCTATAGTGATTTTTCTATTTAAACAAATAAATAAACGTTTAATGTAGCCCTTATTTAGTTGTTTTTGTCCTATTAATGAATTAAATGCTGACTCATCTATATTTAACATATTAGATTTATTACACCCCTTAAAATCAAGAGGGTTTCGCGACCCCCCGTGAATCTTTGGTGCCCCACTGAGGGGGTCGGGGCCCCCCCTGTTGGGAGTCACTGCTGTAGTCAACAGCACGTTTAGGACTGGCTCATAACACACACACACACACACACACACACACACACATGCACACACTCTCTCTCTGACATGCATACCACTCCTCACTCCAGCCTCTTGTCTCATTAAACAGGACTTGGCCTTGAAGCAGCAAGACTAACTGAGCTCAGCTTCCCATGCCTGCTGAGCGAGTGCACTGCATATGTGTGTGTGTGTGTGTGTGTGTGTGCAACAGAGCATGTCTTGTGTTGTTGACCTCTGGGACAATACTGCACTATGACATCAGGAAATGTCCTTAGAGAGCTGCCAGCAACAGAGAGGCATGAAGGGAAGGAGGAGAGCAAAGGAGGAATGGGAATGATGGGAGGCAGGATTTGATGGGAGAAACGTGTTGGGAAGTAAGATGGAGCAGAAGGGAACAACACAGGACGGAAGAGAAGAGAAGAGTAACATTTGGAGAGTCGAGGAAGCACAGAAGAGTTGGAAGAGCGAGAGAAAGGCTCCATGGAGGAGGGAGAGAGAGAGAAAAAGAGAGGGAGGGAAATAGATGCTTACTGAGGTTGAGGCTTAATTAAAGACAATAATGTTGTTTTTTGTAGCTCTCCACAATAGCAGGCCTCTCAGCGATGGCCTACTTACAGAGGGTGTTGGGAAAGAAAGAAAGAAAGAAAGAAAGAAAGAAAGAAAGAAAGAAAGAAATTCCTTATTTTTTTAGGAAATTTTAGGAAACACTAATGCAAACATTGGTCAATAGTCAAAAATGAAATGCTGACTTTTTTGATTAATATTTGTCATTTTTCAAGCAAAAAGTATTCTCAAACGCCATAAACATGTGGTTGAATAGTTATTATTATATTATTAATTATAGCTATGTAGAGGCATGCTCCACCTTCTAGTAGGTAGAGATGGGCTGCTATATTAATGTTATTGTAAACATTGCTGTAACACATTTTAAATATTGGCTAGAAAAATATATACAATTGGCATTTTTATATCGTTCTGATATGTACGGTCATATAGGCCTGCCCAAATTTGATAAAGCACAAGGATATGTGTACATTTTTTTCACTTTGCATTCTGCCGGAACACACAGCTATACATCAAGTGCCCAAAAATGGCACTTGTTTTCCGTTTTTATTTCCAACTGCCCAACTAAGAATCAGAAAAAGACATAGTTATATGATAGATTGAAATGATATAGGTCATGATGCATTCGGTGGGGTTAAGGTAAGGTCACAGATCCTAATCCTCATGCTAACCCATTTATGTATAGTAGCCTACTTGCCCCAGTTCAAACACTTTGGTTGCATGATCAACTGTATCAGATCAAATGCATCTCCAGTTGACCGTGAATAGCATGCTATCTGTGAAATGCAATTAAGCCATCTTGCTCAGATTTCTCCTCTCCTCTTGGCAACAACATGGCTATTTTTTCTCTGCCACCACTTCCCTCTCTTTCTCACACACTCACTCTCTCTCTCTCTCTCTCATTCTCCTTGTTGCCTGGCAACCATGCTCGTAAATGTGATTCCACTTGTCTGTGATTGGCTGCACGGACGGCAGATCCATGTCAGAGTCAGAGCGAGAAAAGGGGGAGACACGCATGCATCACACACAGGAGGCATAAACTTATAAATATAACACAAATGACATAAGTATAAAGCTTACGGATACTCTTCTGGAGCAAAATCCACTACCTATTGTTCTCATGCATTTCAACAGGCTCAACCATGCATCGTGTGTGTGGTCACAATTGCATGTTTACACACACATGCCTTTGAGCTACTATGCATGCATGTCAGAGTTGCATGTGTAGGGGTGAGTGCGTGTGGGGGAGTATCTGTGTGTGTGTGAGCAGTGGTATTAACTAGCAGGTGGTCCTTGCAGTGGGGTGCCATGCTGCGAGCTGAATAAGGGAAACCACTCTTGCTGAGTTGCATGTGTGCATGTGTTTGTATGTACTATGTGTGTCTTTGTAGCTTTATTAACTTAAAGCGGCCTCACATCTGAGTGTTACCTCTCTTCCTCCCACCCAGGGAGTCATCAGTGCAGCCAGCATGGAATGGCCTGCCAAGCAGCCAGCTAGTTAATGAGGGAGTGTTGAATACTTTCTCATTGTACTGAATGAACACACACACACACACACACACATACACACACACAAACTCAGCAGACAAGCTTTGAAACAAGGCAACGTTTGAAACGTTTGTTTCTTTATTGTGTTTAGGTATATTTCTTTTTTTTATCCCCTCTGCAACTACACTGCAAAAAAGCCAACTTGTATTTTTTGGCCTAAAACAGTGATTTAAGTTCATAAAACTTGGAAATATAAATTATTGACATTTAGGGCAATAATGTAAGTTAGCACAACAAAGGAAGCCAGTTGTCTGCTCAAAAACAAGTTGGTGAGTTGTTGTTACTTATATCTTTAAGTTGGGGTTCACAACAAGGGACAATAGTTCTGCTAACTCTTATTTCTTTGTTGTGAAATGCGGAAAAGCAGTGAAATTCGGTCATTAGCGAAAGCTAGCGGCTAACTGATGCTAGCGGCTAACTGACGCTAGCGGCGCTGCTTGTTACAGCTACAAGAGTAGCCATTAGCGTATCAATGCTAACTCAAAATTGTGGTCGCAACATTAGCTGACATTTCATGGCGTTACAATCGTGCCAATTCAGCACATTGCAGAAGTTAGCCGAAGTAAGGATTAAAAGATATTACAATGTAAAATATAAGTTAGTACAACTTACAGTTGAGTTGACAAAAATCTGAATTCAGAGTTGAGCAAACTCAAAAACAAAACTTAAAATATTTAGTTTAATTGTCCAACTTCAAATGTTATCGAAGTTTGTTGCCTTGAAATTTTGAGTTCACCCAACTTTTCTTTTTTTGCAGTGTATCTATCAAAGTAACTTTCTTTGTCGCACAGATTGCAATTTGATTAGCAGTTATGTATACAGAGTCCGCTGTAACACCTGAACATCAAGATCAGAAAAGTGTTTAACAGTATCCAGTACAAAATCTATTGGAATAAATACATTTTGGAACATGACTGGGTGTTGATGAATCTAACAGGGCTGTGGGGATGCATCTGATAAAATGGTTGGGAATCCCGTTAGCTGGTGTTTGTATCCACAGGGACGACACAGGCCTGCTGTTGAAGACTTGCTCACCATTCCCCACAACAGTCCTCTGTCCATGTTCTGCCTTTATTGCTTGCTACACTCAATGCTCTCTCAAGCATCTCTATCTTTTCATAAAGTCATCACTCCATTCCTCGGAGGTCTGGAACAATCCTCAACTGTTGCTCCGCATCATTTCACTATCATTTAAACACATTAACTATCATTCACCACACAGCACCACTGTGCCTCAAATCTGAGGTTCTCTATTTACAGGAAATCAATGTGCTCTTCTTCTTTTTGTCGAGTTTTAAATGTGCTGTGTGTCGCAATTTAAAACACCAATAAACTGTTCTCAAATTAAAATTCCTACCTAGGTGAAATGATTGTAAATGCATGAGACCACAGTCAGGATCACTGGTAGCCACTATGTCACACCAGTAGTATTATTAGTGGTAATGTTTCTCAAAATCAAGACCACATTTCCCATAAACTTCATTGCTTCCTGCCCCCCAGTTCCCTTCCTTTGGCTTCACTGAAGAAGATAAACATGTTGGAAATTACTTTTCCAGCCTATTTTCTCTCCTTTCCACCATCTGCAGTGGAGATAAACCTGAGCCCTGTTTCTGACCACTTCTTGTTTAGTAGAAAAACAATCATTCTTGTTCTTTTATGTACAATTGTAGATCATTTTACATCATCAGCATTACAGGGTATATTAGCAAAAAAACATACTGACAGTGTGCCTGTTTAGCACCATCAGGCAGAAAATGTTATGCAGGTTACATGTAATCCATTTTTAGCACTTTTTGATTTAAGCTAGGTTAGACACAAATATGTTTTTACACCCCACAATCTGTGCTTTTAAAAACACTCTCTGACTGGATTAAAAAAATAAATTTACAGGTGATAAAGTCAATTGCATTATACACATGTTAATATGTATAAAAAAAATATTTTAAATGTAGTCAGTGCCAGATTTAGCTGTCAACTAGGCCTATTGTTTTTGCATTTGAGGGTGGACAAAGAACATTTTTAACCCAATTAAACCCAATTAAGAATGGAAGATGTTGCCATTCTTATTATATTTTATATAATTAGAAGATAAATAAAGGATTTAAATAAACATTTATCTTTGTGACCAGTGTATTTTAATCTTCAGGAGCATCTTAAGTCAGATTCACTATAAACTTATTAGAAAGACTCACACAGTTTGATTTTGTACTGGAGATAACCAGGGATTGCATGTGTCTATATGCATGGGAGGGTGTGTGTGTGTGTGTGTGTGTGTGTGCGTGCGTGTGTGTTTTGATAAGATTTATTATATTAATTATGAATCCTTGCATTCAGACGCAGCCAAGCAACCTGGCAATAAAAACGACAGACATTATGTACCATCAGATCACCATCCTCGTTATTACACACACACACACACACACACACACACACACACACACACACACACACACACACACACACACACAGTGGCGCTTTACAGCTGTTCCTTTTGCCAAGTGTGCATACTGAGAGTCCTGGGATTAACCCAGGTTTTACTGCATCTACTGTAGAGAGAATATGGAGACAAAGAGAGAGAGGGGGGAATAGGGAGTAGGGCATATAAAGAGATGCATCATCATCATCATCATCATCATCATCATTATAGACAACAACATTATTGCCATCATGGGAATAAAGACAGAGGAGCTGATGAGTAAAACCATAAAAACAGAAAAGTGGTAGACAAGTGTTTTTCTACAGACATTAATTTCACATGTTTCCCTTGACAGCACTTAAAAACGAGTACACACACACACACACACACACACACACACACACACACACACTGCGAAGACCTCTGAATATTGGTGCTGACTTAAGTTCACATATTTAACCCTTTATCAGGCAAAGAACTATATTTGGTAGTTAGAGTCAGGTAATATTTTGAGAAAAAAGTTGCAAATTTACTAGATTAAAGTGGCAAACCTACAAGAAAAAAAGTCGCAGATTTAAGAGATTTAAAGTGGCAAATCTGTGCGAAAAAAGTTGCTTTTTTCCCACTTTATTCTCGTAAATCTGCAACTTGTTTCGCGCAGATTTGCCACTTTAAATCTCTTAAATCTGCCACTTTTTGCTCGAAATATAACCTGAATTTACCAAATATAGTTCTTTGCCTGATAAAGGGTTAAAGCTGAATCATACCAATAGTTATTTCAAACCAGGGGTGTCTTCCGCAGAGTTAAGTACATGTTTCAACAAGCGAGGGGGTGGGCTCTGCTATCTCTGTTTCGGTTTGAAAGTCATTTAAATTATCTCTTACTAAATATTGCATGATGTGTCAGCCCACAGCCTATTGTCAGTGGATCCTCTTTACTTGGATCACAGATGTAATTTCTAACAAAGCTCTGGGTTGGTCAACAAAATGAAAAAGCCACACAAACTACAAGATGTAACCATGGCTGCTATGTTAAATGGTCAAACAAACTTAAACAAAGCCAAATGTTTCTATTTTCATTATGAATGTGCCTGTGTCAGATCAACATAAACAAGATCATCTGTACAGAGACACAAAACAGAGTCTGTGGTAAGAACTCAATGGTTGCTCATCAAAAAAAGCCAGTAAGGCCTATAAATCACGGCTACTTAAAACTACTGATGGAACCGCAGCTGAATGTGGACACACTCCTATTCATGTGGTTTCAGCCATTTAGCAGAAATTTCTGAAACAGTTTTCAGCTTCGAAAAAAAAGTGACAAGAAATCACTTATGTTTAAGCGTGTGTCTCCTCACTGACACTAACACAAGGATGAAGAGGAGTTGTTAAACAGTGCCAAAAGAGCAGGTTATTAAACATGGGAAACACATGGGGGCCTCCATCAACCCACATCAGGGAAGCAGGCGTGTTGTGTGTTTGTTTATGTGCTTCCATTTTACTGCGGTATGCTGTCACACACACGCACACACACACAGGCGGTTGGCCCTGGGGAAAGTGAATGTTTGGGCTATAACAGGGGAGTGGAGAACACATCTGAAAGTGCACTCAAATTCACCTCTCACCAGGGAATTCACAAACACTTGCACATTTCCTCCTGCTGGGTTTCACCCACTTGTTAAATCTCTCTCTGTCTCTCACACATACTCACACACACCATCACAAACACAAGAAAAACTGTTTCACTCACCCTTCATGCTGCCTTCTTTAACTTTATCAGCCGAAGAGAACAAATTAGCATATCTGGTGGCTAAGCATTAGGGCAGGAAACAAGGTATGGCCATGATTCAGCAGGACAAAACCACTCATTGCACTTTTGAGGGACTATTTACCATTGGCTGCCTGACAGAATACAGCTTTGCTCAATATGTATGCTACCACTTGCACTGCAAAAAAAGCCAACTTTTATTTTTTGGCCTAAAACAGTGATTTAAGTTGGTAAAACTTGGAAATATAAATTATTGACATTTAGGGCAATAATGTAAGTTAGCACAACAAAGGAAGCCAGTTGTCTGCTCAAAAACAAGTTGGTGAGTTGTTGTTACTTATATCTTTAAGTTGGGGTTCACAACAAGGGACAATAGTTCTGCTAACTCTTATTTCTTTGTTGTGAAATGCGGGAAAGCGGTGAAATTCTGTCATTAGCGAAAGCTATCGGCTAACTGATGCTAGCGGCTAACTGATGCTAGCGGCTAACTGATGCTAGCGCCGCTGCTTGTTACAGCTACAAGATTAGCCATTAGCGTATCAATGCTAACTCAAAATTGTGGTCGCAACATTAGCTGACATTTCATAGCGGCGTTACAAGCGTGCCAATTCAGCACATTGCAGAAGTTAGCAGAAGTAAGGATTAAAAGTTATTACAATGTAAAATTATAAGTTCAAATATCAGAATTCAGAGTTGAGCAAACTCAAAAACAAAACTTAAAATATTTAGTTTAATTGTCCTATTTAAAATTGTATCGAAGTTTGTTGCCTTGAAATTTTGAGTTCACCCAACTTTTCTTTTTTTGCAGTGTGTACAGAATCATACATAAAGAGTTTAAATAATTACCACAACATAACAACACAATACCATACAGTCCTGCTTGGTTCAGAGGAAAAGAGAGACACACTGAGCAGAAATTACAGCAACTGCCATGCAAGTAACTTTTTTTTTTTTTAATTATGATGATTAAGTAGATGAATCATGCTAGTGGCTCACTGAGGCTGTAATTAGCAGTGCTTTGAGCTAAATGCTAATGTCAGCATTCTAACATGCTCATAAAATAAAGATGGATGACAAAACAGGTTCCTTAAAAGTGAAGCCAAAACATCTTGATCGCCCCCTGGTGGCTGGCTGCAAAATAGGTCATAGAATCCCGCCATGTCCATGCGTACGGAGTCAGTTATGTAAAAACTATGGTATATTCAGCTTGATGCAATATCAATATCATTAATAGATATGCAATGCCTTTGGACTGTAAAATTCTGGTCAACATTACGCCCCAATTTTTTTTCTATTTCCACCCTGCTGATGAAAACGCTCTAGTTCATATAAAATTCAGCTGACACCCTGAATGGAAACACCAATACAGGCACATAAATGAGAGCGCCGGTACAAAAGCAGAGCGCAGGATCATCAGTACCCTTTGGGCTTGATACACACACATATACACACACACGCTGTTATAAGTGGCACATTGATATAGCGAATGGCAGGAAGACAGAGAGCATCATTATTGGTGCCGTCTTCTAGCTCCATCCATTTAACAAATCTATTAGAGAACATCACACACTGAGAAAGAGCAGCGATTGTGCAGCAATCTGACAAATGGACTCCAGCAGGAATGACTCATCAGTACAGAAAGTACAAAGAGCCTCTGATGCACAGTCTGCATCTTCGTGCCAACATCATTTATGTTATATTTTTCCCTCTCTGTGTGTGTGGCAGTGGTAGCGGCATGTATAATGAGCTGACAGAGCTTGGTGATTTCCTGTCTGGCCTGTAAAAGCAGCACGAGCCTCTTCCTGCATCCTCCTCTGTAGGATCCCACCTGGGGACGCACACACACATCAGAAGCTTCTACGCTGTCTGGCGTCAGGAGGAGAAACTCCCCTGTGTTGCAGCCAAAGTTGTCTTTCTGGTTTCCCTCTCTTCCCTCAGTGGTACTATAGTATTCAGATGGCCTTCAGTGGGCGGTGAGTGCTTGCCTGACCCTCTCAGCTCCCAGCCCACTCTCTATTAAAACTGGAGCCCAGTTTCAAGCCTACGCAGGGAATATCAAAGGTGTCAAGCCAAAAACAAAATATACAATCCATTCACCATAATTCAACAAAGTTCAGTGAGTTTTTCTGGCCCAGTGTAGCACAGGGAAGAACACAATGTTGAACTTTGCATTCAAATGAACCATCACTCCAGGATCAGCAGGGGGTAGAAAACACGTTGCCACAAAGTCACGACAGTTTAATTATGTCACAGTCAACTGTGCATATTCAGCACTTTTTGCAACATGCCAATCTGGCTAGTTAACATGGAATTACAGTTAGATACAGCAGCTCGTGGCAATTAAAAGGCTAACTGAGACTTCACACAAAGTTAGCTGGGTTGTGAGAAATTATCTATCAGTTTCCTAAAACCAAAGAAGTGGATGTAGCCTGTAAGTTTGGAAATTGAAGCCAATGGAGATGTTTCTTAAACCTTTATTATTTCTATTTCAGTTGTAGGTACCTTGTGTTTGACAAGTCGCTTCCACAGCAATTTGTTGATCAGGATGGAGGCTTAGAAAAGTGTATCCATGGCACTGTGCTCATTTAAATAGCTATTAACTTGTTTTTGGTTGTTTGACCCTTTTAAGGTGTGTTTTCAGTTTCAACATTTGGTTGTACTAAAACACACTCTGGGATCAGCTTTATTTTAAAGTACATTTTGTTTTAAGAATGTTTTTTTGCTAGCATCTCAATTAACATCACATTTAATGTAAATTATGGAGACATCTTGCTAACAAAAAAAAAGCTAGCAATAGCATTTGGCTTTTGCTAACTTCATCCAAACACGGTCATTTCTGGCTCCCAAAAACGCCAAACATTTGGCTTCAAAACAGTCTACAAACCAATGGGTGACATCATAGTGGCTACATCCACTCCTTTGATATAGACTATGCCCAAACATAAATCACATGGTCCAGTTTTGCACAGCTTAAAAACACGAAGTCTGATGGTAATAAACCTAATGATGGAAGGAACAGAATGCCACAATATGACAGATTGGTATAAAGTATCAGCACCTTCTAACCAAGACCACCACTATCCACTTTCAAGTTTGCAGCACACTAAAATAGAAAACTGATCATCCTATTGTATTGGAAATTCTAACAAAATATATCCTGCTACACGAATAGCTTTAACTGACCTCTCTGAGATACTTCCGTCATTTTTTTCCCTCCACAAACAATGCGGTGCGACTGCTTTGAAGTTTGGGACAAAGTGTACCTTTAGGCTGTTTGGAAACACTTTCATCAGCCAAAGGAGAATTTAGCAGGCTGGTTGATAATATCTCAACAACATAATGAGATTTCTAATAGTGCTGCCATGTGGAGGGCGCTTCTGAAGAGCAAAACACAACACAGCGCTGGCAAAAGGACAAATACCAACATGTACCAAATCACAAAATCACCAAAATCACAGATCTATTATCTTACCTCTGGTGTTGGTCGCCATGTCTGCCACCTTCTGAAAGGCATCCAGGAAGGCCACAGCAGCCAGAACAGTGGTTCTAAATAAGCAAAAAAACAAAACAAACGAATTACCTTATATATAATGGTGGTGTATTCATAAGTTGCATATTCAATTGTCCAGTTTTGCACTGGTGATGAGCGAAGATTGATTTGGTCGTTTGAAAGCAGTGAATTTCATGTACACTGCAAAAAAAGCCAACTTTAGGCCAATTTTTTGGCCTAAAACATTGATTAAAGTTGGTAAAACTTGGTAAAACTCACAAGTTGGTGATTTTGTTGTTACTTTCTTTAAGTTGGGGTTCACAACAAGGGACAATAGTTCTACTAACTCTTATTTCTTTGTTGTGAAATGCGGGAAAGCAGGAAAAATTCATTAGCGAAAGCTAGCGGCTAACTGATGCTAGCGGCTAACGGATGCTAGCGGCTAACTGATGTTACCGGCTAACTGATGCTAGCGGTGCTGCTTGTTACGGCTACGAGAGTAGCCATTAGCGTATCAATGCTAACTCAAAATTGTGGTATAAGTGGCAACTGCTAACTTCAGCACATTGCGGAAGTTAGCAGAAGTAAGGATTAAAAGTTATTACAATGTAAAATTATAAGTTAGTACAATTTACAGTTGAGTTGACAAAAATCTGAATTCAGAGTTGAGCAGACTCAAAAACAAAACTTAAAATATTTAGTTTAATTGTCCAACTTAAAATTATATCAGAGTTTGTTGCCTTGAAATTTTGAGCTCTCCCAACTTTTCTTTTTTTGCAGTGTATGAGTATGTTGCTTAGTCCAGATTATATCAGTGTTATCTACCCTGCCCACACCTACAGGAAAAAAACAGCACCTAACACAAAATCTGCTTTGCATATTATTTTTCTAATTATTTCTTTTTGTAAATTAAGTCCAATTAAAAGCATACTTGTATTCAATATTTTGATTCAATTCAAGAAGCAAAAACATTTGAAATACTGCATTTAATGTCACATGATGATCTAAATATATATTTTTTTTAATCAGGTAAAAATTATGTGAAAATTACTGAATTCTGATCAGTTTAAGACAAGGAAACTCCAGTCTTTGGTACTGACTTTCCAAGGAATGAAAAGCCAAAAAGTAGCAGAAAAAAGGAGAAAAAATATGATATAGACAGTCTGACTTTCTTTTACCAAAGTAATTTTATCTAATGCAGCATCAAATATTAGAACACAGTGTTACAAAGACTATTAATGTATTTATTATTGTATTATGTTATGTTGTCAAAAAGCTTACCGGAGCTGGGAATGCAGCTTGGTGGCCTTGGCGCTGAAGTCCTCCCACACAGGATAGGAGCACTGGTAAACACAGACAACAACACAGATTAATATCCAACAGATATTACATATTGATAAACAATATGTCCAGCAATTAAGATTATTGTACTTTATATGAGGCCTTTGCGTTATGATTTTATACTGACTTTATACTTAAATGTCATTTTTACTCCACTAAATTAACCACACTGTAATAAATAATTCTGTAGTCATTTCATTTTACTTAATATATTTGATAAAATGTATTAAATATAAATGCGTCCTTGATTTTGAGGCAGTTGTTTAAGTAACTTTAATATAAAAATGTTTGAGATAGAATCTACTTATTTTGATCACATTAAATATAATCTTTATGTGTATGTAATTCTAAATCAAGAGAATTTTGAATGAATCCAACACAATAGAATTAGTCCGTTTTTAACTGACAGGCACTTCCTGTTAAGTTGTTATTAACTCAACTTGTAACGTAGTTAGATTTAATTCATAATATTGCGTGCAATCTGTTGCCTCAATTTTATTAAATAGCTATTGTTCCATCCCCCGCGACCCGATTGCGGATAATTGGTTAATGGTAATGAATGAATGAATATTGTTTATCTTTTTTTACAGTGCAGATGGCTGTAGTTAGTGATGTCCAAATGAAGCTTTATGAACCATTCCCTTTTTCTGAGCCCAGTAGATGGCGCTCTCTGTTCAACAAAGGGTAATTTAGACCTTTTCTATAAACCAAGAGCACCATCTGATGGGGTCAACAAAAACAACTGATGGTTCATGAAGCTTCATTTGGACACCAGCTGTAGTTATTAGTTAATTTGCAGATTAAGATTTTATTCAAATATGATACCAGGGATGTTAATAATTAAACACAAATGTTAAATTGCACGCAATCTTGACAAATTCAATTTAGCACTGGCAACTTGAATGCAAACTGAAAATTGACTTTTTAGTAAAGTAATAGACAGCTCGTGTCTAGCATTTATATTTTCAATGAGTGAGAAGAAATAGATGTAATTTTAGAATTTTTAGATTAGATTAGATTAGATTTGATTTTATTAATCCCACAGCAGGGAAATTTCTTTGTTACAGCCGCAGAAAATCACACAATTTTAAGATAAGATAAAAAAACAATCTAAGAAAAGACATTTAACAATATACAAAATATACAAAATAATAATAATAATATACTATATACAACTTAGTGCAAATTAACAATTTATTTATTTATTTATTGTTTTCTTCATTTTTATTTTTTTACTTTGGTCGTTATTTATTTTTTATACTATATACAACTTAGTGCAAATTTTTAACAAGGCCCTTGAATCACACACAAGCTAAAACATCTTAATGCAGACATTTCTGCAGGTCTTTGTTCTCCTCCTGTAGGTTTTCAACATACAGCATGCTTTAACCTCAGCTTCTGTCATCAATCCAATTCCCTATTCTCCTTCCACAAAGGCACACACTCCCCTACCCCACTCTCTGCTCCATTGGTACCATGCATCTCCCCCTTTTTCACCCTTTCTCCACCTTTTCCTTCATCTCCCAAAAGCAGCAGCCTCCCCTCCTTCCCCCTGGAGCAGACTTCTAATCCATCCACCCAAACACACACACACACGCATGCACATATATACATATAACTTGACAGCCACAGCATCAAAGGGTCTGACTGGAGCAGCCAGGATTGCTAACACAATTCAAAGCTAAAGCTGTGTCTCTAATGGATGTAGCTCCCCATCCTCCCACCCCTCCTGCAGACTCTATCACACACCCGCAGCCTCAGCACATATTACATTATACTTGATCCAGGTTAACCTATAACCCTGTTAAATGTCTGCAAATTGTGTGCATGGGGGTGGGAGCTTGTATTTATATCATTATGAGTCAAGATATTCTTACAGGAACAGACATGTACTGGAAACCTGCCAATATGAAGAAAGGAAACTTAAGGAAATGCAGAGAAAAATGAAAAATGAAAGTGAAGTATGTGCACAAACATAGTAGCCTAATTTATTTTAAGGGTTACTTTTCCTTCTTTTCATTTATTGTTTTCTTCATTTTTATTTTTTTACTTTGGCCGTTATTTATTTATTTATTTTTGTTTTGTTTCTAATATTCAATTAATATTATCTTTTTAACAATAAAATGCATTTCACATTGGAGGGATGCTATAAGTATGAATATTATCTGTAAGCAAATGTCAATTTATGGTAACTCCTGCACTCCTGCAATAATACATACGTATATATATATATATATATATATATATATATATATATATATATATATATATATATATATGTAAAGAAGGCACAGTGCAGTAGGTGTGTGTGTGTGTGTGGGGGGGGGGGGGGTTGGGGTTCATCCTGTCGTGATGTTATTCTATTTTTTTGTTTCTTATGTTTAATTAATATTATCTTTTTAACAATAAAATGCATTTCACATTGGAGGGATGCTATAAGTATGAATATTATCTGTAAGCAAATGTAAATTTATGGTAACTCCTGCACTCCTGCAATAATGCATATATATATATATATATATTTAAAAGAAGGCACAGTACAGTAGGTGTGTGTGTGTGTGTGTGTGTGTGTGTGTGTGTGTCGGGGGGTTGGGGTTCATCCTGTCGTGATGTCAGACTGGCACAGACAGTAAGGGCTGTATACTCTTTGATCTGGCCTGTTTGATGTGGCTTAATTTGGTCTGAAATCACAGTCCTATTTCCCCTTGGTACTGAAACCTACCTCCTCCACCACACACACACACCCTGCTCCCTCCCCTGCAGGCTGTTTGAAGTGCCCTACACCCTCCTCTTGCACACACACACACACACACACACACACACACACACACATGCAAGCAGCCCTGTATCTCATTAGCATATTTCGGGCATTTCAATCCACTAAAAGAGCCTGGTGGCAAGTGACCAAGTGATGATTGAGTGTGTATGTGCGATCGCCTCCCTGTTCCTTTATATGCAGGTCTCACACTGTGTTAGCATGCTGCTGTGAGCTACTGTACGCTAATGGATGACTACCTGAAACATTTAAAGCTGGAGTGCAGTGCTTATACATATGAACGGCAGTTACAATCAAGCTCTTACCAAACAAGCTCAAGCAATGCTGATTAAGCTTATCACACTGCAAAAAAAGAAAAGTTTGCTCAAAATTCAGATTTTTTTCAACTTAACTGTAATTTGTACTAATTTATAATTTTACATTGTAATAACTTTTAATCCTTACTTCTGCTAACTTCTGCAATGTGCTGAATTGGCACAATTGTAACACCACTATGAAATGTCAACTAATGTTGCGACCACAATTTTGAGTTAGCATTGCTATGCTAATGGCTACTCTTGTAGCTGTAACAAGCAGCGCCGCTAGCATCAGTTAGCCGCTAGCATCAGTTAGCCGCTAGCTTTCGCTAATGAACGAATTTCACCGCTTTCCCGCATTTCACAACAAAGAAATAAGAGTTAGCAGAACTATTGTCCCTTGTTGTGAACCCCAACTTAAAGATATAAGTAACAACAACTCACCAACATGTTTTTGAGCAGACAACTGGCTTCCTTTGTTGTGCTAACTTACATTATTGCGCTAAATGTCAATAATTTATATTTCCAAGTTTTACCAACTTAAATCACTGTTTTAGGTCAAAAAATACAAGTTGGCTTTTTTGCAGTGCACCACCAGGGAAAGCTTTCTGTATTTCGCAGTATGCCAGTTGTGTGTCTGTGGTGAGTTTCTGGTGCACTGGAAGTGACGCAAGAGATCATCAGGACAGCAGCAGCTAGGAGTATGGTGGAAGCTATGGTGTCAAGTCCTAAAAGCATCCAAGAAAGGTTTCTGGATTGGATGATCCAGATAAAAAAATAAACTTGATAATGAATGAATGGCAATGAATCATCATCTGTAAGCTTTTGTGTGTGCGGAGGTGTTTCTTTGTCTGTGTCAGATTTAACTTGTGTGAGATTTCACCAAAATCCACCTCTTCTTATTTTCCTCCCATCCCTTCTTCATCCTCTTATCTCTCTACATAATGAATACACTCATACAGCCCAGGGATGAGGGTTAATGATTTTGCTCAACATTTCTCAACACTCACCAGGGTTGATTCTATTTATGATTCTTTCTATGAAATGCACAAGTTAAATTACATTTTTGAAGTGAGGGGATGGTACATGTAAGTGTGTGACTGTCTGTCTGTATGTTTGTCTGCAGCTAATCTCTCATATTACCAGACCAATCAGTCTTAGATTTGTTTTTCACATCTATGATCTGTGCTCAAGGACCTCTCTTGGTTGCAACGATTCATCATCTTTGATAAACCTTTTTATTGATTGTTTTACTTTGTCATTGACTACTGACTCTTCATTCCTGCTCCCCCACTACTACAGTTAGCAAAGGCATTTCCTGCAATCAGCTAAGCTACAATGAAGCCTTACTTAGCCTGTGCTAGGACACATTATTGCATATGTGCAGGATCGTGTTGCATTAAGGTTACAAAATGACTACTATTGATACTTTGCACCTATTGTGTAAGTCCCAGATACGTCAGAAAAGAGGGGCACACAGTTTAGTGAATTTAATCGCCTTCTCCAGGAACTGTGTCTGGATGACTGCTGGTACACTGCTGATAAATTTTTATGTATTCAAAATTAACTGATTTTGCTCTGACTTTATTGCAATAAATGAATCAAGTGTGCCAAAATAACTACAACATAATACAGATGAGTAAAAAAAAGTGTGAATTCAACCTTTGTCAGATCTGTCCACAAGACTATAAGTAAACAATTTTTAAAATGTTGGTTTTCTGAATGGAGTTTGGATCAATCGGAGCTATGCTGTGCAGGAGAATCTCATTGCCTGGCAGAGATTTGCACTATACTGAGTGCACTTCTATAGTTATACATTAAATAATTATCTTTTCAGTATCCCTTTGATTAAACTTTAAAGCTCTGTGTGGTGATATTGGTGAACACTCGTACAAAGACAGGGCCTGTCTGTCCAAGGTCAAAGATCTGCTGTGTGAATTCTTCAGAAATCAGTTAAGAAGGTTACAAAGCTCTCAGCCTGCAAGCTCCACGCTCTATAAATGTGTCAGTGAGTGTTTGTCTCAACCAAAGCGCTCAAAGGCCCCGGCCATAACCACTGCACTCACATGATTGTAGGACTTGGAATATCACGGTGGCCGAGGGGCAAATACATCAGTGTGTGAGAGACACAGAGCAGGAGACAGTGAGTGTGAGAAAAAGCTTTCGGAGTGTATACTATTACATCACCACTTCCTGTGTCACCAAAAAACTCAGCAGGCCATGCATGATTACCTCTTATGCATGCACACAAACACAGACACAGACACACACACTGCAAAAAAAAGCTAACTTGTATTTTTTGCCTAAAACAGTGATTTAAGTTAGTAAACTTGGAAATATAAATGATTGACATTTAGGGCAATAATGTAAGTTAGCACAACAAAGGAAGCCAGTTGTCTGCTCAAAAACAAGTTGGTGAGTTGTTGTTACTTATGTCTTTAAGTTGGGGTTCACAACAAGGGACAATAGTTCTGCTAACTCTTATTTCTTTGTTGTGAGATGCTGGAAAGCGGTGAAATTTGGTCATTAGCGAAAGCTAGCGGCTAACTGATGCTAGCGGCTAACTGATGCTAGCGGCTAACTGATGCTAGCGGCGCTGCTTTTTACAGCTACAAGAGTAGCCATTAGCGTATCAATGCTAACTCAAAATTGTGGTCGCAACATTAGCTGACATTTCATAGCGGCGTTACAATTGTGCCAATTCAGCACATTGCAGAAGTTAGCAGATGTAAGGATTAAAAGTTATTACAATGTAAAATTATAAGTTCAAAAATCTGAATTCAGAGTTGAGCAAACTCAAAAACAAAATTTTAAATATTGAGTTTAATTGTCCAACTTAAAGTTAAAGTAGTACTTAATTACTTAAAGTTTGTTGCCTTGAAATTTTGAGTTCACCCAACTTTTCTTTTTTTGCAGTGCACAGGCACACACACACACACACACACACACACACACACACACTACCAAATGTATCACAAATAAAAAAATACATATCCTCGCTTTCTTCCCTCCCACATAGATTAGAACATTAGATTCACTGTCTTGCATCAAAGGCTAAACACAATTTCAGTGTCTTACATTTATGAGATAAAAATGAGGGAAATTTCCAGCTTTGTCAACTTTCCTTATTCCTTTATAGATACCCTCCCTTCCTTCCTCTTTCTTTATCACTGACTCTATCAAGCTGTGACCTCCCTTTCAGGCAGTTGAAATCAGAGAGATAACCATTAAAACTTGAAATCGTTGTTGTTTTGAATATAAATCATTTTAAATTGCAGCGTATGGCTCTATTTAACTCTTGAACTTAAACAACCATGGAGTCAAGCAGCAAACTGCATTTGGACAACAGTGACTAAATAAGAAGTGGGAGGCGCTTGGCAGCAAGGACTTTTGGTCTGGCTGGAACTTTATTCCTGACCTCAGAAACAGTTTGAGACTCCTTCTCCCTCCCTCCATCCTTTCTTCCTTCCTTTCTTCCAGTAACAGTCTCTGATCTATTTTTGATTGATAGATTTTATTTCCTTTCCTCCATCTCGACCTTACCCCACCATTACTCCTTCACTCCCCTGCCTGATTATACCCTTAGTGGTGTTAAATAAAACAGTTTATAAGCTCCAGATGATGAGCAGTTGAACCTTTTGACTGTTTACTCAAACAAACTTATTCAGCCATTTGTTTTAATGTTCAAAATAGAAATTGTGTTGGTCTTTTGCCAATATGTCTGCATGTTTTCGATACACAGTAAGACCTATTTTAATGGGACATTTTAAGCCTTGATCATGTATAAAAAGACTGATAGCGTGAACATTATGTCACTCCTCTTTGCCTCCAGGAAAACCACCATGCTTTGGATGACATAAACAGGAAGTTCAACGTTGCCATGGAAACAGTGAGTTTCCTATGGGCTACACATGAGCCCCAGGTGGCTGAATTTGCACACACACATCTCAGATTTGTTCAGTGATTGAAATAGAACTGGTGTTGTGCCCGTTGACTGCTGTTTCTGCCAGTTGAAGAACAAATCAGAGTTTAATATGCAGGATTGAAATGGGACAGCGTCCTCACACACAGATGGGATACATGAGACAGTGCTGTACAGTCAGTACATTTACATGACACTTGAAAAAAATTAATTATTGCCTTAATCCGACTACAACTGGATTACTGAAGTGCACGTACACATGTTAGTCCGACTAATGTCGGAGTTCTCCAACTCCGATTAAGACACCCAGATAATGCGATTGGAAAAGGATTTTTCGCTCCACCCTCCCACCCCCATCTCTGCCGTATGACCCTGGAACAAAAACATCCAAGAAAGCCGGACGCAGTAGCCAGACGCAGTAACCGGTCAGTAGCCACGGCACAATGTGTCGAACCGAAGACAGGCTACAGTTGTAGCCCTCCAACAGCATCCGACGTTCTTGTCTGACCCTCAAAAATCACCATCTTGTTGTTCTTGTTGTTCAAAAATGCTTCCCGCCTTTCTCCACTTGTTTATTATGAGGTAATAGGTCAACTTCAAATAAAGGGTTCACTCCAAAACAAAGTCACATGAATTAAACAACAGATTGACTGAAATATGTGTGTAAATTCATGCCTCATCACTTTGTGAGAAAAAAGGTATAAACCAGACTGTAACATAAAAAAAACTAACTCTAAACTTTCCGCACGGACATGAGAAAAGTGAAGCGCGTGCAAACAGAAACGTGGCGGAACTGTCTGTTGGAATATTGTTTCCGCCCGTCAGGAATTATTTGACACACAGCTAAAGTTAGCTCGACAGTTAGCCTGCCCTGGAGCAGGCTAGTTCAGTGGTAACCATGGTTTCTGAGCGGGGAGTCACACAAGCCACTTTGATGGAACGCATCTCTCACTAAAATTAGTGAGATTTATCAAAACAAGCCAGTCTTTTCTAGCCTGGCTAACACCAGACTAATCACAAATGAGATTAGTCTGGAAACCAGCCGTTCATTTCTCCGTAGAGGAGGTGTGGCTTACGATCCTCCGGAGCCGTTTATTGGGCGCTAAGAATGTCTATCAAAAGCATCTGTAGGTAGCTCTTAGCCAATCAGATCAGTTATACCAGATGATGTAGTAGAGCAACAGAGATGGATGTTTGTTGTGTGTGTGTCTGTGAGCGAGTGTTGCTTGCTGCTTTGCTTCTCTAGTTCTCGCTTCCTGCTAGATTTATTTTCACGCTTTATTCCCCATCATGTCATTCTGCCACACACATCCACTGATTTTATGGGCAATAAACAAGCTACTAGCGCCGCTAATAGCTAGTTGGTAGATTAGACTTTTCCCAAATCCTGTCGGAAGCAAGGCTAAAACATCCTTTTTCGTGGTGAAACAGGAGTGTAAAGTCAATTGTTGTTCTTCTTTTAAAATCAACTGTCGCTCTAAACTATTTAAAACGCCGTCAACTAGATTGAAAGAGAGTTTCGCGTCTGCTGCAGCCATGTTGGATCGGTAAGAAAACTACAAAACTACAAGCTTCCGTCTGTCGAGTAGTACGCGTCATCGTCTTGCCGTCCCTCCCCGCTCTGTGATTGGATCCTAAAACAGGGCTAAGAAACCTCTCTGGTTGCCAGACTGCCTGGAGGTTCGAAATGAAACGCGCAAGGCAGTCTGGTATACCCAGGCTAAGTCTTTTCCTTAATCCACGGTGACAGAACATCCCTCTGCAACTATAACAGGACAATCACCTGGATAACTTTTGATACTGAAGAAAACATCAAAACAGGATGACTTCGGGGCAGCATGTGAAAGTTATGAGGATTTTCAGTTTTAGATTATTTCTGAGGCGATTTATGGACGTTTAACTGCAATCAGTATGTGTGTGATGTTTGTGTTTTTTGATTTAAGAGAGAAAGAGAAACGGGGCAATTTCAAATTGTACTAATCAGGTTCAAACTTTCTTTTTCTCCGTGTGTGTGTATAAAAATAAAGAATAGATAAACTGTGCTTTACCCTCCAGATGATCCCTGTCTTAAATCCAACAGTGTACAGGGACCTTTCCTTCTTCCTCTATCCCTTTAATAATAATCCCTCATCCCTGATACTAAGCAATATATCGACAATTTTTTTTGCCTTTTTCCCATTACAGTCTTTCTTCCAGTAATCCTCCGTTTCATCTGGTCCTGACTCTGGACTCGGGGGTGCTGTCAACAGTCCTCTGGCCTAGTTCTCAGAGCACCACCAGTCCACCCAGTCTGCCCAGCACTCTATTGAGAGCTCCACTCCACCACTCACTACAGTGGATGAGAAGCTTACTGTCTCCTCTCGTTCTTTTGTTCCCTTTGTTTCCCCCACAGCAAGACAGAAAAACAGAGGAAATCCAGCAAGAGAGACAGAGGGAGAGGGAGGACGGGCGGAGCAGGCAGAGAGGGATGTAAGGATTAGCCCGATTTTTTTGTTGTATAATCGAGCCAATTCACACGTTAAAAGAGAAATGCAAGAAGCAAACAAAAGGGGCTAATTTCACAGTGCTTCATATGCATAATCGACTGGCTGGGAGTTTTCAAAAAGAGGATCACACTCATTTTTATCAAGGTTGGGGATGGATGTATAACCCACAGAGAAAAATACTACATATTATCTATCTCCACTTAGAAATAATAGTTCTGTCTTTTGTCTGTTCTGTAGTTAGTTGTATCATTACAGATTCACATACTGTGCATAAGTTCAGCTTATTGTCCTGCTTTAAAATACTGATAATAATTAAATATTGACATTTGTTAAGCTGGGCCCATGAACTACACTTTGATTTTCACTCAATCGAATCTTTTCCGACTTGGTCTTGTCTAAATAATTCATGCAACGTACAGGACTACTGGATAATGATTCCAGGTGTTATATTTAAAAACAGCACTCCTGTCACTTTAGTTTAAAGTTTAATAGATGTATTGAACTTGCAAACATCTCCTTGGGATTTAGAATAAATCAAGTTTCACAGTTATGTAACCTGTTATCATCTTTGGATCATCAGTTAAATGTCGGAAACAATCCCTCAGCCTTGGGTCTATAATACATCACTGCCAGAGCTACAAAGAAACCTGAAACTTCCAGTGCCTTTTTGGTGCACAAAAGCTTTATCTGAGTCTGGAGGCTCAAACATTTATGGCTGCATCACTGTGATCACTGCATCACCTCTGAAGCTAGCCATCTTGAATAGCACTACTCTTTCACCAGTCAACCTAGAGCAAGCAGCAGCAGTGGTCCAGAATTTCTCAATGAGGGAGAAAGTGTGGGTGTGAGACCAGCCTTGTTTTTGAGTTGCAGTTGTCGTTTGAGACTTTTAATGAAGGAAAACCAAAAGGTAATCATGGCAGAGTATTTTTGTATTCATCAAAACCCTCATAAATACATATTCAGGCTACGTTTACATGAGGACGGTCTGAACAGAAGATGCAAAAGTGGCGTTGCGTCTTCACTTTTTATTCCTCGGTTAGACGAGCGTTTTCGGGAGGAAATCTGCTGCATACGGTGACGCAAAAGTGTGTGAAATTCGATTGTATGCAGCCAGGCGGCATCACTTAAAGCCATAAGAGCATCTTTGGGTATGTGGAAGTTTTCACGCCACACATTTTCATCAGCTACTCCTTCCACAAAGTTCTCCACCATCACTAGATCTCCCAGGTCTCGTTCACAGCCGTCTGGCTCGCCTCCGACGAATTGCTGCATCCAAAATGTGATGGAGGTAATTCCAGATCCTTCTCTGTTCACTAATACTATCTGTACATATCCTGTACATTTGGTGGAAAGACTCCTGTAAGTTTATTAGAGCTGCCAGAGCAGCTTGAAGGTCTGACTCATGGAAATAATCCCACATGTTTGTTTATTTCCTGTTCTGGAGCATGTATGTGACGTAAACACATACGTGACGTGAGCAGATCAGATCAGAGTTTTGTGTCTTGTCAGTGTAGACGACACGCTACGGAGGAGAGGATTCAACTTTTCCACTTTGGAGGGTGGTTTCAGATTTTTGCGTTTTTAAGCCCCAAAAACGCCGTCAACGTCTAAACGAAAGGCACTTCCGATAAAATATTTTGTCTTTTTTACCCGCAAGCGTCCTTGTGTAAACGGGGCCTAAATGTTCAGGTTTTCAGAAGATGTGGCCCATCTCTGCTACTAAACACTGGGAAGCTTAACTCCATAGTTTTAATTTCCTAACCCTAACCAAGCCTGAACTATAGGTGGATGATGAAAATATAGCTGAACAAAAATGTACATATTTGATATCAACTCTTAAAATGTTTATTGTATTTCCCTTGTTTACTTTACATGTTGTTTTCATTATGCAGTATGTAAGATAAGTGGAGTCATGATTTCCTCCACCATGCTGAGTAAAACACTTCTCCCAGCACATCGGCTGGCACTTTGTTTCAAAGGGAAAGGATCAGCATGCAGATGAGGAGACAGAGGCTGCCTCGCTGCATAATTGATGAAGTGCAGCAGCTAATTCCAATCTAAACATAGTGATGAGGGAAAAAGGAAACCATCTGTGTGTTGTTGTGTCTCTACGCAGGAAGGCCAGAGATCATAGACGCCCTATCAGTGAAACATCTGCCCGATGGGATGTCTGCACCATGTTTTGGGCAAAATAATATTCACAAATGTCACGTTTATGGCAGAGAGGGTAGCCATGAATGTATACACTTAATCTGTTGCTACATGCAATGCTACTGTATCACAGCAGTGAATGAATGATGAGGAAGGAAGAGGAAAATAAAGTAAAACAGGAAAACAGGAATCAAGCAACTTCGCTTCGCACTAATAAATATTCTTAAAAAGAAACCAGAATTACTGCTGTGGCCAACCAGCCAAGTTTTACTTTACATTCATGTCTGTTCAGATTCATATGTAGCCATGATAGTAGACAATGCTTCAAATATTCAAATATGGATGTTGCTGCAGTGTAAGTGTGGCTGATTTACTCACATCTCCACCCCATCAGCATATACAATCATCACAGTTTCAAGGTTGGTGCCCAAAATTAGAATCACCAATTCAGTATCTGACCAAATGTCTCCTCAACTGTTCTTGAGTTATGGCATTGAATAATGGCCAGGAATCGTGTTTCCTCAGAATATTACGGTGCTACAGTTAAGTTGAACATGACTTTTTAGGTATAAAATTTCATTATTCCATTATTTTTTCCTGTTTGAGACTTTGAGAGAAATGTAGTTTTAACTAGCGCATAAATTCCAGATTTATGGCCACACTGGCCTCATTATGAATCCCACTCGTTTTCTGTGTAGGTGTGGTTCAAATTATGATGACCCATTGGTTAGGGCAGCTGTTCTCAACCTTGGGGTCGGGACCCCAATTGGGGTCGCGAGATGATTTCTGGGGGTCGCCAAATCATTTTGGAAGTCAGCTCTGTCTCCACTGTGTTAAAGTGTTTTAGTCTTTTTGGTAACTTAATGTCTTTTTTTGTTCATTTTGTGTCTTTTTTGGTCAATTTGTGTCTTTTTTGGTCATTTTGTGTCTTTTTTGGTCATTTTGTGTCTTTTTTTTGTCAATTTGCGTCTTTTTTTTGGTCATTTTGTGTCTTTTTTTTGTCATTTTGTGTCTTTTCTTGTCATTTTGTGTCTTTTTTTGGTCATTTTGTTTCTTTTCTGGTCATTTTGTGTCTTTTTTGGACATTTTGTTTACTTTTTTTGGTCATTTTGTTTCTTTTTTGGGTGATCTGAACTGTGCGTGTGAGATTGTGTTTAGTGAGCGGGGGGTCGCGACTCAAAAAGGTTGAGAACTACTGGGTTAGGGGACAGGGCCTGAACAAATCAGGTGCTGGCATCTCCAGCATTGACACCTGGCCAATCCTGGCCTATAAATGCTGCTCAAAGGCAGATCTTGCCAAGAAAAAGCATGGGTTCATAATAATGTGTCACAATGACCTTGACCTTTGGCCCCTGAACACCAAATTCTATTCTAGTTCATCTTTGAGTCCAAATATTTGTATGTGCCACATTCCTTCAAGGTGTTCCTGAGATATTCTCTTAATGAGAATGGAAACCTAAAAGGTCAAAATTGGAGTGACCAAGATATCCTCATTTGTTCCCTTCTTCATGCCTCCATTATGTAACACAGGCATTATGGCTTGGGTAGTGCTAACAAAGACAAGAATCTGTTGGCCTGAAAGAGCTGACAGGGGAAATCCACATCAATATCAATGTGTTTTATTCATAATAGTAAATATTCAGGCATGAATCATGTAGAGAGATTCACACACAAGACAGACAGCATTGTGATAAAAGATAAGACCGAGACAGGGCCATCTGCATTATCTGTCATTGGACTGTATGTTCAAAAGCTGCCATCAATCATCCAGGCTCTTATAGGTAAAAAGATGTCACTTAGCGTTTTCTTTCCTATGCTTTGTTGGGCTGAAAGTCGTTTATCTGCTCTGCTTCAATCGTGTGAAAAGCAACCTGAAGATGTGTCTGTCAGACCACTTAGTGTAAGTGACAGCCACTGGTGCTGTGACCCTCAGCACTTAGAGATATGTATGCAGAGATGAGAAGCAGAGGAACTAACTTTGATAGCTCAACCTGATCAAACCCAAGCAGATGATACTGGAAGCCATTTCAGACACTATGTGGCAATCAACCTGGTCTCACAGGAATCCGTGAAATAGCCACGGATTTGCTTAACTCAAAATCCTTGGAATAGCCATGGAATCACTCAAATTTACGTGAAACTGACACGGATTTCGCTACAATGCAAGTTAATGACAGTCATATCCCGTGGCTA
Source organism: Centropristis striata (assembly GCF_030273125.1). NCBI lineage: Eukaryota > Metazoa > Chordata > Actinopteri > Perciformes > Serranidae > Centropristis > Centropristis striata. Next base: position 42,091,918 of record NC_081518.1, on the reverse strand, counting down.
TTCCAACATACAAAGTGATTATGCACAATATGTGAATTTACGAGTGAGATTTATACGAGTGAATATTTAGAAAATAAAACATATATTTCTCGCTAGAAATGTGATCAAAATCCATTTTTATGCAGAAACTAAGTCAAAATATTGATTTTTTCACAAAAAATGAGAGAACTGTCCTCCATGTTTTTTGTTCTGACCGCCGGGACCTTGAAAGTCACGTGACTTGGAACAAACCAATAGGAAAAAATATTAACTTGCATTGCGAAAATCTGTGTCAGTTTCACGGAAATTTGAGTTATTCCGTGGCTATTCCACGGATTTTGAGTTAAGCGAATCCGTGGCTATTTCACGGATTCCTGTGAGACCAGGTTCGTGGCAATGGCACGAATGCACTTTGAAATCCATTATTTCCAATGGCCTACAATTGCCAGTGCATTCTCAAAAACATTGAGTAGATTAGTTAAAAACATTCAAGGAAATGTCTTGTTATCTAAGCCTCAATTAACTGTAATTGCAACAGTTTGTGGCTTTAGAAGATTTAATGTAAATCAAAGGAAAAAGTGTAGCTGCACTCATAGTAATATATTATATGACCAATGGCTCAAATGACGATGTGCAATGTGTAATGGCTTGCTTGTTACATGAAAAGGAACATCACCACGACATCTGTAGTACTTTGTGTAATTTGGACCAGTAGTTCTTGACCCAGGGGTCGGGAACCCCAAGGATGATTATGAAGAAAACAATAAAATAAAATGTAATATGTTTTATACTTTAGACCAGGTAATGGTTTTTACATTACTCTGTGAGGTTGGTAGCATTTGTGTGTTATATCCAGCTTGATTTGCAAATCAGGAGTTCCTGCAACTTAGAGAAGGAGGGCAATCTATGTAAGAATAGCACATTTTCTAAATAACCTCTGTGAAAGAAATTTGGTGTTTCCTGTCATGGTGGGACATGAAGTAGGCGGCGACCTACTTGATATTCAAGACGCAAGGCCTTGTGGGAACTCAAACTGTGAACTTAACTGAGAGGGGAACGTGTGGTCTGTCCTGATATGATGTACAGGGGGATGTTTAGGGCCACGTTGCCTCTTTCTGAAGAGCCAATGCTGGAAAGTGCAACAACCACAAGTTGAGCGCTGTACGGGACTTTGTTGCTTTGGTAAATAACCATCTGGGACTGAGCGGTGTATTGGAGTACGGATGTGTTAACAAAACCTGGAGAACTATTTGTGTATTTGTGTGCTTCTTGTTTGGCTAGCTCATCCATTATCTAAGTGCAATTGTCAAAACTGCCACAACACGTCAAATATTTGTTTTGACATTCATTTCTTGTTACTTACACGCTAAACTAACTCTAATACCTTTATATCTGTAACATGCTAATTGGCCAATTTATCAGTCTTGCTTATCAGTCAGTCTGTAATTTAGATCAGCTATTCTCAACCTTGGGGTCGGGACCCCAATTGGAGTCGTGAGATGATTTCTGGGGGTCGGCAAATCATTTTGGAAGTCAGCTCTGTCTCCACTGTGTTAAAGTGTTCACGTGTCAATGTGTTTTAATCTTTTTGGTCACTTTGGTAACTTCATTTTGTGTCTTTTTAGGTCATTTTGTGGTCAATTTGTGTCTTTTTTTGGTCATTTTGTGTCTTTATTTGGTCATTTTGTGTCTTTTTTTAGTCATTTCGTGTCTTTTTTTGGTCATTTTGTGTCTTTTCTAGTCATTTTGTGTCTTTTTTTTGTCATTTTGTGGTCAATTGGTGTCTTTTTTGGTAATTTTGTTTACTTTTTTTGGTCATTTTGTTTCTTTTTTGGGTGATCTGAACTGTGCGTGTGAGATTGTGTTCAGTGAGCGGGGGTCACGGACAAAATGCATGTTAAATTGGGGGTCGCGACTCAAAAAGGTTGAGAACTACTGATTTAGATAAATATCTTTCTACAGAATATTTAGAAGAGTTCCAAAAATTTCTCAATATGTACTGTTGCATAAAATCATAATTTTGCCAATGTCGGTTTGTCCTTGGGCACCATGCAACACATTGAAAGATGTTCTAATGTAAAGCCATATAAATACATGACAGGAAGCAAGGCAGGGCTGCACACCAGTACAGTATGTAGTGAGATGGAGGGGCTGTCAGTACTGATTGAGAGGAGGGGTGGAGTTTCTTTATGGCTGAATGCAGATGCTGCATACAAATTTTTCTCCTCTGAATTTCTCTACAGCTGTACCATTCTACTCAGTTCTGCAGCTTCTGGCAGGAAAGACGAAACAAGCACTGAATTTCATATGCTGATAAATTAGCTCTTGCTCAATTTAGTCTAATATCACAATCATGCAAGCCCACACACACACACACAAACACGTAATCACCTACACAGTTAAATGAAACATATCTCTCTAAAATTAAGATGCAATATATAGAGCATGAAGAGAACTTTCTGTTCATTCAGTAGTTTCTATTTGAAATGAACAAGAGAATATTGATTTTCCACATTCATTGTTATTCTGTGTCTCTGGCCTGTTCATAATGATCAATGTGTTTTACAGTGAACAGCTGAGTGTGATGAGAAGGCTTTGACAGGTCTGACAAAGGGTTCAGTGAGAGAGGCTGTCTTGGCTGGCTCCCAGCAGCCTCCACGCCTCCCACGACCAGTCCTCTCCATTCATCTGTACCGGCCCTAACGAGCCCCGGGGCCCTGACGACCTCAGAGATTTTAACGAGTCCTAACGAGGGAGATGCTCCTGTTATTCGGTTGGCACTTCGGCACCTTTTACTTATGAAACTGAACTGAATGTTTTAACATTGTTGCTTTTGCAGAGAAAAAGTTTCAAGGTAATCTGAATCACTAAAAAACAGAAGCACGTATGCCAATGAGATGATGTCCCTTCAGCTACAAGACACGCTAAACCTACCCTCTGCTTCTCTACAAACTTGATTCCTTCAACTTTTAATCCAACTTTAGCCTTAAAAATGAATTTGCTGAAGACATTACTGAGATCTAAGGGTGTTAAAGGAATCAAAGAGGAGTTCAAAGTTATTTTAGCATTCATAGTTCCAAAATGTGTGACCAAAGTTAATCTGTTTCAGTGGATCTTGCCGTTTCAAGTGTTATTGCTAAGGGGACTGAATCAAATCTGTGCTGTTTTTTTGCATAAAGTTCACTTTTGATTAGCAGTTGCAAAGTGTCTTAGAGCTCATCTTTGACGGAGCAGAATGCAGAGTCAAAAAAAGGACAAAGTTCTCAAATAAGCTGTGACAAACCAACCATATCATTCTGCAAACTGCTCTACAAGGTAGCCATGCTAGATGAGGTATACCATTGTGGTGGTCCATGTGGCTGCTAAGTTCTGGTACACCATTGGCTAGCTAGCATTTTACTGGTTAGCTTGACAGCCACTGTTAGAGCCATTTATATGTATAAAGGTCATTTCCCGATTGCCTCAGTAGGTGGCGTATTGGAAAACAGCATGTGTGAATGCATAAGTAGAGGAAGAGGTAATTACTCCTCAGGAGTGTTGCTTACCGGGAGTAGCACACAGTTTTTGACTTAATGTTGTGACTTGATTTCGACAAAACAAAACCTAAGCCACAATGAGGGGCTGGTACCGGGATACGTAATTGACGCGACGTTTAACTGCCGGCTAACCTTTAAGCCCTTTTGTTTGTTTTATGCCAGTTACTGATGTAAATGTGTGTATAGCAAAGCTGTAGTGATACATGCTAGTAAATAAATACGTCTTAAGCACAAGTTCGCAGATGTTTGATTGACTACAAGGAGCCGCCGCATGACGACGCGTCAATTACGTATCCCGGTACCAGCCCCTCATTGTGGCTTAGGTTTTGTTTTGTCGAAATCAAGTCACAACAGCCACAGTACCTTGCAAATTGCGAAGTCGCTCCATCACCAAGTGTCAACCACCAGTCATTTCACAATGAAACAACTGTGCCACTTGCTGTTCTGATTGGACATCAACATTGTGCATGGACATGCTGGATGCTGTACTCATAGACTGTATAAAAATAGTGGACATAGTGACTGTGAGGTTGGTTTATGGAATCCAGATTTTAAGCCTTGTGTTTGGCAGACTTGAAACTAGCGATTGGGATTATAAACCCATTAGGAAAATGTTCAAGAAGTAGGGTCATTTTCATATTGACTTTCAGACAAACTGACTCCTTTTTGCTTTCAGTGGAGTCGCCCCCTGCTGGTCATTAGAAATAATGCAGGTTTAAGGAGCAGAGGCTGCCAACACATAAGGATTCTATCCAGAGATGTTAGCTTAAAATCATGTTTGCGTTAATAGGGCAACTAAATAAGATTTCAGCACTAAAGGATTGCAGAAATACAGCAATCCACCACCTGTACATTCACTGCATGATATAGACAAAGATACACACAAATCTAAAAAGGCAATTCAAGTATGTACTCAGTGAAGATGCTTTAGTAGCTTTCTTGAATCAACTGTTGTGTTCTGCAAACTGATTGCAAAATGCCAAGAGTTGTTTCTGCAGTAACAGGCCTTTTTTCATGGAAGACATTTTGACATGTCACAATAAAACATGAATTATTGAATTATTCTATTAAGCTGTTTGGTTTCTGGGGTTGTGCATACTGGCTCACCATCACATTGTTGTGGCTTGGAAACTTTCAGTTAAGAACAAATTTATTGTTAATGTTATTAGTAACCTCTGTGCTTTTCCTACAATGACAAGTCCAAATGCCTGGCTTATTGGTCTAATGGAACTAATGTTGCATGACTGGACATACAGGAGCCATGATGTTGAGAGAAGTCTGTCTTTTTCCTCCTTCCTTCCACTGACACGCATCCCGGCCTGTTTTACAACAGCACTGCAGAGGGAAGTTCCCTGGACCACACAGACACAAACAGTCCACAGATTGGACTAATGATACGCTTCCACAGAGCATCTTCAGTTCTACAGCATGGCCCAGAGTCATAGGACATAATTGTCACAGGTTTTTAAAAGGCTGGACAACAATGGGCAGTCTCTGTGAGGTTACTGACCAGTTTACGTCCAGGTCCCCTGGTTTGTTGATGTTGTTTTCCCAGTCTACTAATTTAACCCTTTATCAGGCAAAGAACTATATTTGGTAACTTCAGGTAATATTTCGAGAAAAAAGTTGCAAATTTACTAGATTAAAGTGGCAAATCGACGAGAAAAAAAGTTGCAGATTTAAGAGATTTAAAGTGGCAAATCTTTGCGAAAAAAGTCGCAGATTTACGAGAAAAAACTGGGAAAAAAGAAACTTTTTTCTCCCAGATTCACCACTTTAAATCTCATAAATCTACGCATTTTTTTCTCGTAGATTTGCCACTTTAATCTCGTGAACTTTTTTCTCAAAATATTATTTTCGTATGGTTTTTTTTTTACATTTTTTTTCTGGCAGTATGTAATATTCTCCAATATTCTCTAGGGTTGAAATTTGGAATGTGCAAGTATTTCAATGAGTGCCCTATTAAGGGTTAAAGTGGTGAAGTGATTTGTTTGTATTTATTTGAATGTGGGTCACAAAGGGTTTGCAAATCATTGCATTCTGTTTCATTACATATGTATTTATTTTTTTTACAAATTTCACTAGTTATAAACCTTCCACCAAGTATGTCCACAAAGGTAATAGAATAAGTAGCTGTGGATGCAGGGAGGGCCCATAGAGAATGCTTCCATAATTTATGTGGTAGACCCCTCCTCGGAAGGGTCCCATTTCTTGAGTCGCTGGGAAGTCTTTCTTATGACATTGGTGCGCTCATGAGCTTTAAATCGTAATGTGGGAACAACACGGACAATACAAACGTGCTGAATTTTATTGCTTGAGTATGTAAACAACACGCTGACAGCTTTTTCCAGTATTTGTGTGACAAAGAAGACCAAAGGAAACAGATCAGATGTGCCATGAAATATGTATTATATATATAAATATATATACACTACTGGTCAAAAGTTTTAGAACACACCAACTTTTCCAGAATTTAATTGAAAATGATGCAGTTTAATGTCTCAGTGTACTCTGAAATTAATGCACATTTGCAACATTTAAAATTCTTTATTGACCATGATAGTGTTTTGAAAGTAAAAAAAGATTCAAAATCACATTTTATGTTGGACTTAAGGATTAAAAAAAAGACACAAAATGACCAAAAAAAGACACAAAATGACTAAAAAAAGAAACAAAATGACCAAAAAAAGACACAAAATGACTTACAAAGACATGAAAATAATTCAAAAATGGACAAAATAGCCCAAGACTCCATAGAGTTAAGTTGTTAACCCATTTCTTGTTTCCTGAAAAAGGCCTACTTGTATAATTCTGAAATGTACATTATTTTTCAGTTTTGGTTAAGCTTACCTTTTTTATTTACCTCTGGCAGTTCACCACTTACCTGTGTACCCTTTCAAGCTGTTCATTTGACTTGAACTGCTTGAATTTCAATGAAAAACTGGAAAAATTGGGGTGTTCTAAAACTTTTGACCGGTAGTGCATATATATGTAAGTTAGAGAGAAACACGGCATTAGGGCAGCAAATAATCTATTTTGTTATAGTTTTATCTGACAGAGTTTGAATTGATCTGCAAGAAGAAAAAAAAGGAAAAACGCTGCCAACAGAAGAGGCACACCTAAAGAGCAGATTCCCAGTGTCTGCATGACATAAGTGTTATCATCTGTCTATTTCCGCAAGAGTCCATGCCAAGTGGCCACATGCAGCCCAAAATTATAGACATCTGTACACATTGACCAAAATGCCAACTGCACATGTGTGAACACATTTGCCTATACAGGCACCTGAAGCAGTAATAACAGAACCACATGCACATCCGTTGGAGGATATCCAGTCCTAAAGAGGCTGAAGTAAAGCTCGCTGCCAGTGGGGTTTGTGCTCTAAATATACACTGTATGTGCCTGAACGATTTCAAAAAATTTTTTTTTTAATTTTGTCATTAGAGAGGTAGATGCAGTAATGATAGAAGAGTAATGATGGGGGTATACCATGCAACACCATTATTTTAATAGCAGTATTAACCCATTGAAGCCTGGAAAGCAGATACGTCGTTTTGTATTATTTGTATAAGCTCTCAAATACTTTTTGAATTTCATTTCTATCTGCTACAGAGGCTGAAAAATCTATCATTTAGTGGAAGCGTTGACACTTCTGTTGAATTTCCAGAAAAACTTCAGGTTTTAGGGGCAGATTTTAAAATCACCCAGAGCTTTTACAGGCAGTTTTAGGCGTCAATGGGTTAACTCTTTATTTTATTCTACCTTTTTCAATTCTTTTTTGGAATTGAACTTGTCATATACAGTTATTGTGAGCCAACACACAAGCCACAGGGCAGTAAGGAACATGAAAGCACTGCCCGGCTATAGAACCACTAACCCACATGCGCGTGAGGTTCCTTGTATGCTTTGTGTTACATGCTAGACTACACACACAGCAGTGTGAAGCCTGGTCATGGCCAGAGAATATAAGCAAAGCAGATGTGGCTAGCCAACAAGCCGCAGACTCTTCCTGGTTCCCACCATAGCTGAGCTGAGGACTGAACTCTGAGGAGCCATCTCTGCACGAAAGAAGAATAAAAGTGTTATTTAAAGCAAAACCAGGCCTCAATTTATGGCTGATATGTGTTCATGGAATTATTTAGACCCGTATATCCTATAGTTGTATTGCATTCCGTGCTATGAATCTATCAGTGAACATAAATAACATAACAGTTATTCTACTGGGTTCTGTTACGGACTCAGAAATATTTATCTTGGAACTTTTGTGTTATGGGGTAAGGTTCTCAGTCTCCTGACACTATTCTCATGCTGCTAATGTTTGAAACAAGGGCTGCAACTATCTTTTTTTATTCAGTCATTAATTTAGTATAAATATCAAATCACAGAGCTATGGAAGTATTGACAGGGGGACTAAATTTTCCAAATTGGGCCCCTCAACCACAGCCACTCACCCCTCAACTCTACCAAAACCATCTATGCAATTCCAAGGAAAAAATGTAATTAAATTACACCATTTTGAAAAATAGCAATGCCCCCTTTCCCCTGCCAAAAATTTTTTTTTTTTTGACATTTATTTTTATTGAGCGCTGATAGTACAGAACATGTACAAAAATACACCATTCACAAAAGAAAACTTGGACCAATGCTCACATAATTTTTTGTTTTTTGTATGAATCCCCCCCCCCCCCCCCCAAAAAAAAAAAAAAAACCCTGAGAGTGTATTTTATTTTCTCTAACTGTATGAACTGCATTAAGTCATTAAACCACAGAGACACACTAGGTGGATTTTTAGATTTCCAGTGTAATAAAATTCTTCTGCGTGCAAGCAGTGTTGTCCCCTGCCAAAATTTAACCTAATTTTGCATTATTTAGCCTTTTCCCAACAACATAGCAAGCCATTGTACCAATGGATGCTTTGCCTAGTTTTATAAAAGTCTAACATCTGCTAGCTCTAACTGTGCCGTCTGCAGTTGGCTTTGTTTGCTACTCTGCCTCTTGTATCTCTTCTTGCTACACTGCCAATATACAACTAAAACTAAAATTAACACCCTCACATGAACTGGAATTCTGCATTTAAGAGACAGGTTGCAATGGTTCAGTTTAGGTTCTTCCCAGTGGACATTACTCGCTCAGTGAATCAAATCAAATCAAGTTTATTTGTATAGCCCTTTACAGTAGCCAGAAGGTACCCAAAGTGCTTCACAGGGAGGTGAAGCACACAGAAAACAACAGCCGGCAGAGAGGAGTCACAGGAGGTGATAGGAGAGGCAGCAGAAGTGCGAGCCAGGATCCAGGCTAGGCTAACAGCAGCTACGCATAACTGGGCTTATTGTACAGCAACTTTCTCGCCAACATCCGCTCTCAAAGAAGATTGAGAGCATGAGACTGCAGATTACAAACCACTGCACAGACAGCTGCATTATGATGATATCTGACACCAGGTTGCATGAAAATATACCAGATTTAGCTTAGCTGTGGCGCTAGCAGGCCTCATCGCTCCCTTTATTCTTTTCCAAAAAGCAATTCCCACTCCATAAAAAACCTTCAACACATTTGTCCAGTGATATAGAGCTGAAAACATGGACTAAACCTATGCAGTCCTGGGGAACAGCTGATTTAATAGCAAGGTTGCCAAGTGATATGAGCTATTGGCTTTTGGCCTGCTCTTTAACCATCGCTTTTATGTCAGCCTTTAAAAATCTATTGGTCGACCTCTACAGGAAATCATATTCTTCTTTACTGCAACTGTCAACAAAATATTACATATATCCACTCAGTAACCAGTGGTCCATATAGCCAGCTGACCGTGAACATGACCTCTGCGTCTCATCATATTACCCCTATGTGACCTGTGTGTGTGCGTGGGTGTGTGTGTAATTTACTAGAAAGTTGGTAGACATGGCCTCTGGGGATATACATTGGCAGACAGCAACATAGGCATAATGCCCACACACACACACACACACACACACACACACTTTACTGTACAAGGATATAGGAAATACCAAACACCCTCACTGTAAATCACAGAGAGAAGAATCCCAACTACCAGAATGAAACTATTACTTTAATTTTTTGTTATTATAAGCTTCCTGGAAGCTCCGTCTGTACACTGCTACAGATTTACAATTATCAGGTCCATGCAACACAAAGTCCAGTTTGCACATGTCATACTGGCTGACTGGTTGCTTTGGGGGGACGATTTGCTGAGGAGACAAAGAGGAAGGGAGGACCTGGGGAGGAGCAGGGCGAGGAAGAGGAAGATGATGGGGAAAGAGGAAGAAAAAGTGCTTTCTAAACAGCACGGATTCCATCTGCTGACCTGGGCAGACAGCAGCATTAAGCTTAGCTGTTGTTTTTAACGTGAGCATGACATGACAACTAAAACCACCACAGCATCAGGTAAAGATAGAACTTTAAGATGAACTTGGCGTAGCTTACTGGCTAAGGAGGTTGTCTTTAAACAAAGGCAAAGCTAAATGCTACAAGCTAACGCTGCATCCCCCCGACATGGTCTTGATATGAGGGTATATTGATAATTCCTACTGGATCCTGTAAATTCAGGTGAGCCCTCTGTCTAAAGCTGTATAATGCTTTTTGCTCCAGAGTGAGCTCTACAAAATCTGACAATTGCCTCCTGTGATGTCACTTGAGTCAGCCTCAGGCCTTCAGACTAGCCTGGCTAACACCAGACTAATCACAAATGAGATTAGTCTGGAAACCATTTCTCCATAGAGGAGGTGTGGTTTACGATCCTCCGGAGCCGTTTATTGGACGCTTAGAATGTCTATCAAAAGTGTCTGTACGTAGCTCTTAGCCAATCGTATCAGTTATACCAGATGACGTAAGTAGAGCGACAGAAATTGGGGCTAGTAGAGGCGCTAGTAGCGGGGCTAGTAGCGGGGCTAGTAGCGGCGCGAGTTGGTAGATTAGTAGATTAGACTTTTCCCAAATCCTGTTGGAAGCAAGGCTAAAACATCCTTTTTGGTGGTGAAACAGGAGTGTAAAGTCAAACGTTGTTCTTCTTTTAAAATCAACTTTCACTCTTAACTATTTAAAACGCCATCTACAGCTAAAGAGAGTTTCGCGTCTGCTGCAGCCATGTTGGATCCGTAAGAAAACTACAAAACTACAAGCTTCCATCTGCCGAGTAGTACGCGTCATCGTCTTGCCGTCCTTCTCCATTCTGTGATTGGATCCCTAAAACAGGGCTAAGAAACCTCTCTGGTTGCCAGACTGCCTGGAGGTTCGAAATGAAAGACCGGATATCTAGCCAGTTTCCATGGTTTTCTTGATAATAAGCAAAATCATTATCAGGAAAACCATGGAAAATGGCTAGATACCAGGCATTAAAATGAACAAGAAATTGGAGAAAACAATGGTCTAATATTTTTTTCCATGACTGTATGTATGTAGTTGTTCTTCAAATGTCTTATATATGAAGAGAAAAATGGTCCGTGCTGTTTTTGTTGGGATCACTAATGTTCTTGACTTCAGATTCACAGCTGAGTAGATTTACATGTGTCAAACCTACTTTGACCAACAGGAAGTGAAAGTAATTTAATAGAAATAGAAAATAACTGTGCAACCAGTGAAACTATTCCAGTCAAGACATTTTATTAGAATTAGTAGGCTTTTAAGCCAGCAACCAACAATCATTTTAATATCAATTAATCTATTGATTATTTAAGAATTGTAAAAAAAAAAAAAAAAAGGCAGATCACACTCCCAACCAAATATTTGATTAAGCATCATATATGACAAAGAACAGCAGCAAGTGTGAACAGCTAGAACCAGAGAATTATTTAGCTTTTTGCTTTTAAAAAAATGAATCATGAATCAATTATCAATTAAGAAAAAAGTTGTTGATTAATCAATAAATGAGACAGTTTCAGCTTAATACCTGGCTTTCCAAGTCACAAATCTGTTATTGATATACAGCAACCAATCAGTTATAAGTTGGCATGTAAGTGCACATGGTGCATTTAGACACGGATCATGTGTAGCAGTTGGAGCACAGCTTTGCATCCACTTAATAACCAAATCTGTCGGAACCAGCCTGTTTCCGAGAACCAAAGAAAAACGATTAATCCATTTGTTTCTTCTGACAAATGGCTTCTTGTCTGCTGAGCTATAAACACTCATTAAAGCCACATTGTTTCCTGTTGAGTCAAAGTGGGTTTGAGGGCTGATGACTCAATGACTCTCATCCACTCACTGATGTTCATTCAGTGCCTCCTTGGGGATTCAGTTATTCAGACAGGCAGTCGTGTTTTTGGCCCAGGTTGTAGTGACCCATATATATTCGGAGTGCTGGATAACATAAACAAGAGGACCATTAGAAACCAAATGAATAATAGATGAAAACAGAGACAGTCAGAGAAGGGGAAGCAGAGGGTTGGCTTTAAAGTTGAATTCCTTGAACGATGAGTTTTATTCTGTATTGTGCAGGTTTTTTGATCATCGTTGCCTTAGAGCAGCTATTCTCAACCTTGGGGTCGGGACCCCAATTGGGGTCGCCAAATCATTTTGGAAGTCAGCTCTGTCTCCACTGTGTTAAAGTGTTCATGTGTTAATGTGTTTTAGTCTTTTTGGTCACTTAATGTCTTTTTTTTGGTCATTTTGTGTGTTGTTTTTTTTTTTTTGTCATTTTGTGTGTTTTTTGGTAATTTTGTGTCTTTTTTTATGTGTTTTTTGGTAATTTTGTTTCCTTTTTTTGGTCATTTTGTGTCTTTTTTTAGTCATTTTGTGTCTTATTGGGTAATTTTGTTTCCTTTTTTTGGTCATTTTGTGGGTTTTTTTGGTCATTTTGTGTCTTTTTTTAGTCATTTTGTGTCTTTTTTTGGAAATTTTGTTTCATTTTTGGGTAATTTTGTGTCTTTTTTGGTCATTTTGTGTCTTTTTGGGTAATTTTGTTTCCTTTTTTTGGTCATTTTGTGTCTTTTTTGGGTAATTTTGTTTCATTTTTGGGTCATTTTGTTTCATTTTTGGGTCATTTTGTGTCTTTTTGGGGTCATTTTGTGTCTTTTTTGGTCATTTTGTTTCTTTTTTGGGTGACCTGAACTGTGCGTGTGAGATTCTGTTCAGTGAGCGGGGGTCGCGGACAACATGCATGTTAAATTGGGGGTCGCGACTCAAAAAGGTTGAAAACTAGTGCCTTAGAGAACAAGAGAAAGACAACATAGAGATAAAGTTTCTGAAATATGAAATCTATTAAACTGAGCAGAATTACTTTGAGAAGGGCCATGATCATGCTAAGCATCAGCTGAAACCACAGCTTTCTTTGAACTACTATGTCACCACACTGCTCTGCAGCCTACGGGGCAATTCAGCCATGTCTCCATGCAAAATATGTAACTTATGTAACTTACTTTCCCAATAGTAACATGTGCTGAAACAACTCTGACGTCTCACAGTTCTGCCATCCCTCTCACTTTCTACCCATATATCCTGTGCTCTGTCAAGGACCACTACAGATGCTGTGTCATGGGTGCTGATGTTGCTATGCGACCAATCCGAATGGTTTTCAGAGGGTTGATCCTAATACAAGTCTGTTATCATCTCAAAATGGTTGTATTTGGCAGAATAATGATTTCCCATTAGCAGGAAGCCTTGAAACTGCCTTGATTTATGATCTGCATGGTTGGTGCATCCCATTATATGGCAGCTTTCACAAGAATTTCCTCCCAAGTACAGACGAACTGCTAATGTCTTATCACAGGATAGAAATGCTAAATATTTTTATCACTGCCATTTGGTCCAGGCAACAAGCTTCACACCCATTTAGACATTTTTTTATGTCAGAAAATAGTACAATCTGATTGGACAAGTATATCCTAGCCTATCGTCGACTGATCCTAGAACCTCTGTACAGCAGGATGAGCTGGGCTGATGTCTCAGCATTTTAATTGTCTGTAGTACTGACAGAAAGTGACCAAGGGCCAACCAATGTCTCTAAGCCTGTTTGAGAAATCCTAAATCCAGAAAATAATTCACAAAATCTTATTGACTGGTTTATAATGACAGGTACTAACCCACAACATACACTGAAATCTGTCAATTTCTGAGAGATTGACTCAATAAGTGGCAAACTTTTTTTATTTGAAATACTGAAAGCTGCCTTTTGTGACATTCAGAACATTAAAACAGAAGCAAACATATAATATATATTATATAGTGGAATAATGGCATCCTTAGAAGAAACTGAAGCCACAACCATAGTTCAGGATAACAGCAGTGCTAGCTAGTATCTTGTATTGCAATTCTGCACCAAAGGCACTATGTAAATAAATACAGTCTTATTTTAGCCCTGAGGTCGCCCCGGTGAGAGGGAGCTAGCCCCTATTAATAACTTTATGCCAGAACTGTTACCATTGCTAGCTTTATTAGTGCAGCAGAGGTGAGAACCATGTGCAGTCAACCAGACCATGTTGCGCATACAACACCTTTAACATTTCCATTTCTGAAAAACTGTAGGCTACATGTACACATAACCTGAACTTCTGAACTTAAAGGCCCATTGTTGGGATTACTTGCTATTCAGGCTGTAAAAGCAGGAGTATAATGTGATCTGCTGCAGGGGGCCTTCTACAAAATTTCGGGGAAAATGATAAATATGATCTAAAAATAATAATCTCAAGTTGTGCTTGTAGACTTGCCCTACAAGTCATCTGAAAAATGAGGGCATTTAACAAGCAAGAATGGTCTAACAAAAGATGTCAGCGGGGAGCATAATGAGAAATGTAACATCCAGTGTTTTTGGAGCTTGACCCACACTAGGGACTAAGGGTCGGTCAACTCTGCCTCTCCTGCTTCATTTTTACTGTTATTGTTAAATATCTTGCTCTAGTAAGTTCCCAAACATTATGGAGGAATGGTAAATCACTGGAGTACGCCTTTACATTACATTACATTACATTACATGTCATTTAGCAGACGCTTTTGTCCAAAGCGACTTACAATAAGTGCATTCAACCTGATGGTACTAGACATAGACCATAGGAATCAAGTAACTTTAACCCATAAGAATCCAGACCCAGTTATCCTTAAAGGAAAGTTATGGGGGTATACCACCATTTCTGATGTGTTTTCAAAAACACTATCCCTAAATGTCAAAGATCTGTGATGTGACATAAACACTACATTGGGCGCTTATTGGATTTATGTTTATAATATATTTGTTTATAATATTTCGTATTTTAAAATTTTAAAAAACTAGACACAAATTTGCCGTTTTCTCTGCATCTCCACATCATCTATCAAAATTGTGACATTATTAGTTCTGTTTAACAACAAATTATTTTTTAGATTTGTTTTTAAGTAGCACAATAATAATAAATCGATAATAAATAAATACAAATAACCATGTGTCTTTTTGTTGATCAAAATTGTGACTTTAATTTGTTCAGGAAATATGGTCAAAACAAGTTAAATGCAATACAGGACACCCTATTAACGGATTAGAATTGTTAAATGGGTCTAAACTTAGCCTCGTAACCAAAAATAGAAGTTTTAACGTGTTTGTTACACGGGTGTGACCATGGGTTATTATGGGTTAAATTGCCTATTCTTTTTCAATTAATTTGACCATGCACTTGTATAATGAGAAATTCTGAATTTAATTGAACTGGGATCTATTTCTTTGTATATTGGAAACTCTTTGATCCATGTATCGACTTGCTCTCCAGGATCATACTTGTGTATTACTTTCTCCTGATCCTGCATGTCTCACTGCACAACATAAAGCCAATAATCTCTCCTTATGGCACAATAAGAGTAATGCGCTGGCCATGACCTCTACCATTTGGGGTCATACAGATGGCCATAAAATGTGCAGAGTTTGGATGAGAACAGCCTTATCTTTTGATATTTAGAATGGGGTAGACAAAGAGGGAGGGAAGACAGGCAGACAGAGCTGCATGGGCGTCTGACAGGCAGACATATTGACAGAGACTGTATCATGAAGCATTTGATGGTTGCTTTCATCCAGAGAATCTTACAGCAGCAGAGTGAATCAGGACATTTAGCATTGGGTGGGTACTGGAGCACTAAAGCCGGGCAGCGGCCGCTGTTAGCACCCTGTTGGAGCCATCAAGCTGCAGAGCCTCTGACTGACAGACAGACTGATCGGACAGGCAGACGGGTGGAGAAAGCAGACAGACAGACAGACAGACAGACAGAAAGGCAGGCAGGCTGGGTGTCTGACGGCTGCACGGCTTCTCACGCCTTCATGTTTTCCTGCCAGATCAGCCTGACAGAAAATCAATGACGCTGCACTCTCATGGAGACGCACAGTAACCACTGAATGGAAAGAACCATACAGCCAGACAGAATATGCAGTGGTCATGCCTGCATCTTTTCTAAAACAGCGGCGTGAGGGAAAACCAAAATGACATTGACTGTGATGATGATGAAGCATCTCAAGTAATTACCCACCAGCCAAGTCCACATGTGTATGTAATGGAATGTGTCAGTGCTATAGCCTAACCCATGTACGGGTCTATTATAGGACAAAATTCTGAAAGGCCTCCCTAATTTTCTCTATAAACTCATCAAGATGAATGGAGTTCCTGCTAAATTTAAGGGGGGCGGCCCTTTAAACTGAGCTTTCATGAAAGCCCCAGCGCCCTTATAGTAGATTCACATTGACACACAATCCAAATGATGTGCGCATCATGGCAAAAATTTGCCAGAGACGTAGATAAACCTTTGTGAACACAGCAGAGTAGGTAATGTGTGCATGTAGCAGTCCTGTTCTAGCAGGGGGAAAGGGGGGGTGAGCATCTTCCAAGCATGTCCGATAACGGATGCATTGACGTTTATATGCGCAGGCAATATACTGAGGAGAGGGAGGAGGAGGGGGGGCGGGTTTCGCACCAACAACCCAGCAGGCCGCCGCATCACTGTCACTATAACGGAGCTTTCTCTCCTGTTTAATATTACATTCAATCAAAAATAAGCATCAGCTCATTAGTAAAGATGTGTTTCCAGATATTTTAAACGTGCATTGGCACCAGAGACGCCAGCTCCATTATGATTAGGCTGTTTGGTTATTCTCAGGGAGGAAGCACATGTGTTTAACCACCATCACGGATCCAGTGAGACGTTAAAAAAACAAGCTTTTATTTACCTTCATGTCGTTGACAATCGCCTGGAATAGACCCCCGAGGGCCCCGCATTCCTTCTCCACGGTCTCCATGTTTGCCAAATCCACCATTCACCGGAATTTACAAAAGCGCGCACCAACTGCGCGCTACCAACTCTCAACAGGAAAAAAAAAATGCAAAAATGTATTTCCACAAAATCACGACCCGGGCTCTCCGGTTTCTCCTTAAAACCGGGAGAGCGACAATAACGGAGGGATGCAGCACGAACGGGAGGAGGAGGAGGGCGAAAAAAGATGCCGAAAGAAACGGCTGGCGCTGCGGTCTCTTCCAAGCGAACGGAAGATGGGTTGTGAGAGAGGAAAGATGGTCTTTCTCTCTTTCTGTCTGTCTGTCTGTCTGTCTGTCTGTCTCTCTCTCTCCCCCGGCTCTGGGTCAGTCAGGCGGTGAGACGTTCAGATGGTACCGGGACGACCGCTCATCTTGGCGCAGCCAGCGCTACGCGGAGTCGGTGGGGACGCATGTGAAGGCAGCGGAGAACCGGAGCGATGGATCGCCGTGTATGTGTGTGTGTGTGTGTGTGTATGTCAGGGTCTGTCTGTGTCTGTGCGTCCGTGCATGCGTGTGCGCGGAGGTAAAAGGCAGGCTGTGATTGGCGCAGAGGTGGTGGGCTCAGCGGTGCGGGGAGAGCAGCCAGTAATACGATCCATGCAACTGCAAAGGAGTCAAAAAAAGGAGGCTGGGCAACTCTGGACGGCC